>NW_021704262.1:0-27875 GCF_003719485.1 Trypanosoma conorhini | reverse complement strand
CTACTGGAAGCTGCCGGCGAAGTGGGAAAGGCGTCAAGAGCGAAGGCCGATTAGATTAGGGGAGTGACCGTAGTGGAGGAGGCACCGCCCACCGCACATGGCTTGAGTATATGATGGCTGCCATTGGAACCGCAGGATTTGGCAGCCGGAATGTTGATGTGCGGTGCGTCTCCGCGTGAGCGTGTGTGTGTGTGCCCGTTCTTTTTTATTTATTTTTTTATTTTTTTATTTTTTACTTCTTTTGTTTCCTTACTCTGAAGGACTGGGTGGGTCTTTTTCTTGTTTTTCTTTTCAGCTGAGCGAAATTTGGGAGCAAGCTTTTTGCATCACTGACGGGGCCACGTGTCCTTGCTCTCTTCTGTTCTCTTCTTTGTCTCCTTTGCTGTTGAATCGCCTGTGTTTTTACCCCGCCTCCACCTCCACCGCTTTTCCTTTTTTTTCCTTTTTTTTTTGCCCTCGCCCCGGTAGCAGTCGCGCACCACGATGGTCTGAGTGTCCTGCTGGGTGGTGGTCTACGTTGTTGTCGCCGTGGTGCGGTGGATCATTGGGTGGTTCCGCCGCAGGGAGCCTGAGCCCGCGAGCGGCGACAAGTTGGCCCCGCCGCCCGAAAAGGATCCGTCGGACGGATGTTCTGCTGGAAGCTGACGGCCGCCGACCCGTCGCCGAGACGGCGACGGCGAAGATGCCGTGGAGAAGGCGTCAAGAGCGAAGGCCGATTAGATTAGGGGAGTGGCCGTAGTGGAGGAGGCACCGCCCACCGCACATGGCTTGAGTATATGATGGCTGCCATTGGAACCGCAGGATTTGGCAGCCGGAATGTTGATGTGCGGTGCGTCTCCGCGTGAGCGTGAGAGTGTGTGTGCCCGTCTTTTTTTCCTTTTACTTTTTGTTTGTTTCTGGGTTGAGTGAGCTGGTGCGCGTAAACTCAATCGGCTCGCTTTACTGCTCCACACCACTCCCTATTTTCCACCCCCGTATTTCTGCCAACCTCCGCTGTGGGTGTCCTTCGCGTACTCTCCTCCTCGCATTTCCTCCCCCTAATTTTTATTTGTTTTGTGGTTTCTCTCTTTTCCCCATCGGCGGCGATATCTCCGCGACATTTTTCGACCGGGCACACACGCAGGACAAAAAAAAAGTTTTTTTTTTTTTTCCTCCCCCATTAGTTACTGTCTCAGGCCCATTTTTCGATTGACGGCGATGGCGCAGGCGGGCAGCGGGTTTCCCCCCACAAACGCGCCCCCGGGCTTTGCGCCAAGGGCGATGGTGTCGCTGCTCTCCAGCGAGGCGCATGTAAATGACAACGACGCCTTGCTTTTTGGGTCGACGACGTACGAGGCAAAGTATGTTCAGCCGTCGCCGCTGCTTAAGGGTTCCCTCTACATCCAGGACCCCAACGAGTTGTCTAACAAGGATGAGGATTTGCGCATAGACAAGCTGACGCTTTCTCAGCTCTACAGCACCGCCTACGTTCCGTACATGCAGCAAAAACAGCACCAGCTTGAGGCGGAGTTTCCACTCTTGCCAAGTCCTCCCGATTTTGACGGTGAGACCCCAACTAGCCCTGAGGCTGTGATGCAGTACATAAAAGGGCTCTCCGCCGTGTACTGCAAGGATGCGAAGGATCCGTCTCCCTTTCAGCTGTACGAGACTCTTGTTGGTGGGCTTATGGAAGGTATTGCCGCCATGACGGCGCAGTCGACGGTTGAAAACAAAGAGGGGATTTTAAGCGGCGAGCAAACACCCCTGCTTAGCTCCCAAGAGCACGCGTCGGGCGCACTTGGGGTACCGCGTTTCCAGTCCTTCACACCAGCAACAGAAATGGCGGCGTTAACAATATCCATGTGGCTGTCAAATATTAGGCACTTCGACAGCATTGGCATCGCCTTGGAAAAGGTTGAGCAATCTCCGGCCACCACCCGCGCTCTAGATCCATCTATTGTGCGGACCGCAATTGAAACCTGCAGAGAGCTACTCATGGAGGAGCGCTGCTCACAGGAGCGAAAGGGTGAGGTGTGCAGCTTGCTGGGACTTGTCGTTCTTCCTCGCGGGGAACTTCAAGAAATACTTCGCTACGTCGGCATCCTCGAGGAGTATTGCTCCCATTCTCGCTCCAGCATTGTCCCTAGTGTGCTGCCTCACTATGAGGCGGTGCTGCGAAGCTTTGCCTTGACCACACCATCGCAGCATCTGATGTCATCTCCGGTGGATGCCCACCACTCTGACACGACCAAACTGCCGCTCATGCTGTCGGAGGGGATCAGTGTTGTCTGCTTTTGTGTCTCGCCGTGTGGTTTATTTTTGGCCACCGCCACCGTTTCTGGCATCTTGCTTTTTGACACCGCGACGGGGGAGATGCTGGCGGAGTCGGTGGACGTGTTTCTTCCTCGATCACTGTGGATTATGCAGTTTTCCCCTGACTCGAGTAAGCTCATCCTAACGATGGTGGCTGGACTGCGTCACGTGGTGCTCAGCACCGATCTCGTTTACCTCAGCGAACACAACACAGAGTTTCCGGCCATTCCAACCGCGGTGACGTCCGACGCCATTGACTTCCTCTTCTCCCCGCGTTTGCCGAGCGGACGAAAAAGTTCCCTCTACTTTGTGGAGTGTGGGAAGACGGTGCTGGACAGGCTCGGTCCCGGCGCCGATAGGGCTGTTGAGACTTTCGTCATCTGCTCGCACATCCACAGCGACTTTGAGGGAA
This sequence comes from Trypanosoma conorhini, assembly GCF_003719485.1. Classification (NCBI taxonomy): domain Eukaryota; phylum Euglenozoa; class Kinetoplastea; order Trypanosomatida; family Trypanosomatidae; genus Trypanosoma; species Trypanosoma conorhini. The sequence goes on along the minus strand of NW_021704262.1, from coordinate 25,171 downwards.
ATTTGGTCGTCTTGGAGGCGGATGATGACAGGTTTACGTTGCACCTGCGGGGGGGCGTCATCACCTTGACGCAGGGCCCCCACAGCTGCTCTGGCGTCTGCCCCAGCGGTGCCCCGTGGCATTTTATCTTTTGCAAATGGAACCGGGGAACGTGGACGCTGGGCATCGACAATACTTTGGTTGAACTGCGTGGGGCCCGCACCGCCCAAACCAAAACGCTCAAAGTCAGTCGGGCGACGGTATTTGATGGCACTGGGCATGTGGGCTCTCTTGTGGTTTGGCCTGGAGAGGGACTCGAGGGACGCCTGATCAAGAAGTTTGCTACTGAACGAGTCTCGGAGGCATTTGCGAAGCCGTTATTTTGCCTGCCGCTGGATGAGGGGGAGGGGTTTTGGCTGAAGGAGCTCGCCACCATGCGGGCCATTTGTATGCCGGAGCAGGCGCTCGTCTGGGACGAGGCCCTCTGCTGTCCGTGCACCCCGCCCGAATCGCTTGACCACAATGTTCGCTTTCCACAGCAGCTGCTGCAGCAGTCGGAAGTCCTGGTGAGTCGGTTTCAGGTCCTCATTGTCATCCCCTCCGTACACAAGGGAGGGGACGGGATCGTTCTTGCCGTGCAGCAGGGATCAAAATCCATCAGTCGCGTCTACCGTTGCCCAGGGAGTTACTCGCAGTCGCTTTATTTCCTTTCCCGTGACGAGTCCTCGTTGTACTCCTTTCAGCAGCGCTTCTCGACCTTCTCAGTAACTTCCATCTCCACCGCTGCGAGGCGAGAGCACGAATTACAAGAAAGTGGTATTCTGCGCACGGATGCGTTGCGCGGCTCCCCCGAGTGGTTATACAATGAGATCCTGAAACGCATGTGCATTGACGGAGTCGATCTTCTTCGAATTCCGCCTGAGATTTCTCCACTGCGGAGTGAAAATTTGCGCCAACTGTGTACGATACTGCAAGGTGCCCACCGAGACTCCAACGCTGTCAAGCTGGTGGCGGTCATGACGCTAACAATGGTGCACTTTGAGCGGCTTGCACTGGAGGATGCTGAATCCCTTTCACATATCGCTGCCTCCCTTAATCGCTCCTGCAAGCAAATTATGGAGTATTTTCCTGAAGGTTACGTTCGCGATGTGGCTGCCGCATTGGTCCGGGCCGGTGCTAGTCAATCGCTAACCATGGCAGATAAAGTGGACATTCTTGTGCACGCCGATGATGCAAGGACGGCAGATGTAATTGAAAGCTGCATGTACAAAGAGTCTCTATACAACATTATATCCTTTGTAATTAATGACAGCCCCTCTAAGCTTTTGCTCATTGCCAATGGACTTCTTCGGCGCTGCAGACTAGAGGAGGAGGGGCTTTCTTCTGGACGGACAGTGTTTCATTTTATGTTGTGGTTTTCGATTATATCCGTTCAACTCCTTCATGCTCATGGGCGGGACACAATGATTTCTCGTCTACTGGAACTCTACGTTCAGCATGCGGAAAACCTCCTTCCAAAGCGGTCGTGGGATGACAGCATGCAGCAGACTGTTGTTCACACTGGGCTTCTACCGATGCTGATCAGTGTTGCCAAAGTGTGTCCCGCAGCGGTCAAGCAAGAGGTGGAATCGGCGTTGCTGCATCTCCTTGATACACTGCCGCAAGAAGCCACCGGTAGCCTCTTCCCTGTGAGCTTTGAAACTCGCCAGGCAAGCGACGTTGTGCCCACCACGAATGCTGCGCCTTTTAAGTTTCTTCTCGACTATAAACGAGCGACCACGGTTTCCATTGCAAAGGAACTGTCTGCCTCGGAAGTGACAGTTATCACGTCTAACCCTTCCCATGAGATGCCAACTAAGCTCGTCTTGAACAACGAGACACCATTTGCCAAGTTAGATGGATCGACCCTATTGCTTTTTGGAAATGGAGAGAATTCGCTTACCATCGTCTGCAGCTATGAGCTTTGCGTTGGCACGCCGTGGAGCTCTGTGCTGCGTGAAGGTATTTTGAATCTGCTTTTATCTGCGGCGAGGCATTTAACAACAACCCCGAGACCGTGCGATGTCTTTCTGGCGCCGTTGCTGCGTCATGGGCTGGACACAAAGACGCTCGCGACGCATGGGTTGGATGTGCCTGGCAGGGTGAACGACTCCGGCTTCGCGGTGGACATCCTCAACAATGTGGGAGAAGGGAAGTCGTTTGTGGATGATGTTTGGAAAAATATGCGAGGCAGCGTGACGTCCCTCATGCGGCCTGCCATTCAGGCGCTCTTATCTCTGCTCATACACAGCGGCTTGACTATACATCAGGCCACAGACGAGTTAAAACTCCGTTGGTTTAGCGGGGAATGGGGAAGTAAACTGCAGGGAAGTGGAAAGGATGCCGCACTGCAGTCGTTGTTGGGTCTGGCCAAATGGATTACTTCATGTGTATATTACCAGGCCGAATCTTCTCCCTTGTACACACGGCGCGCCTCCAACGTACGGCGCTCCACGCAGGATAATTCGTCCGGTGCCTCACGGTCTGCGTCAGATCCAAGGCTTTCTTCCACGTCGAGGCGAAGCACGGTGAGGGGTGTAATGCAAAATCAAGACACACTAGATCAGGTACGTGCACTACTTTCCAAAGGCATTACTCCCCAGAATCTGGAAAGTATTTTGGTGGAAAGAACGGCTTCTGCGTTGAGTATAGTGCGCGGCTTGCACCTTCTCTCGGCGCTTCTCTCAAAGCTTGAGAAGGTGGAGACGAGAATGCTCCACGGTGTTCTTCAGACTCTCTGGTTGTTTTCTGGGGAGGGGAGTGGGAAACACATGGTTGAGAGCCTTGTGGGCGCCGGTAGCGAGTTGGAGATGCGCGTACGTGTGGCGTTTCATTCTGTGCTAGAGACGTGTGAAACCCTGTTGGCGAGTAACTGTCCCGGGGAGCTTTCGACGGAGGCGATGCTGACAGCTCCGGCGGAGCATGGGCCCTCCACGATGTTGCTGCTAGCGATCATGTGCCATCCCTGGGACGCCGTGGACTGCGAGTTCTTTAGGTGCACCAGGAACGACGATGAGGTGACCGGCATTCTTGGCTACCTGGCGGACCAGATGGGCCTGTTCACGTGCAACCTGCCCCTGATGTCCTCACGACGGACATGCCGCGAGCAAAGCGAGGCGACAAGCGCAAGAAAAGGGACAACTAACTGGGATGAACTGATTGGAATTGCGGAGCACGTGTCTATCAACTCGATTTTGCCAAATGGATTTTCTATTACTATTCCAAACCTGCAGCTTTCTCTTTCGGCGGATGGTGTCACCTTTGAGAAGACGGTCTCCGGCGCACTGACGTTGCGCGCGGATGAGGCTTGGCCCCTGCCACGGCACATGGCTTGGTTTGGCGGTGTTCCCCGCGTATACTACTTTGAGGTGACGCTCACCTTTCCGTGCCATGTCTTTGCACTGGGGCTGGGCCACTGCCGGGGTGGGGTGGAGCGTGGGGTGGAAATGGCCTACTTCTACGAAAACTCCGGCGACACCCACCTTGTCCCCTGCCCGCCCTTTGATGAGGGCGACACGGTTGGCTGTGGAGTTGTGGCGACAACGCGACGCGTATTTTTCACACTCAACGGTGTCTTCATCTCCTTCATGGGGATCGTGAATGAAAAGACCGAGGCTCTCTACCCTATAATTCGCGTCAATAACCGTGAACGTGCAGGATTTACAGTAAACTTTGGCTCTACAGCCTTTTGCTACGATTTTCGTAGGTTGCACCCCGCCCTTTCGGTGAGTGGGCGCCCGACTTGGTACATCGTGGCCTCAACCGCAGAAATCGTTCTTCACTACATCTCCGCCCGTGCCGGCTTCATGCGAGAATCTGGTAAACCGTGCACAAAGATCTTTCTCATTAAGTGCTGCGAGTTGGTTTGCCGCAGCATTCACAAAGTTGCCTCAACTGTTATGGACATTGGCGTGAGCAAGGTGGAGGCTTCTGAGAGCTGCGTGGAGGAGGCAGTCATCCTGTCGGTCGCCGACTCCTCGCTCACAAAGTTTATCGCCACGCTTCGCCACATCCTGCAAAACCCCATACAGTACCCGATGCCCGAGGTGGTGGGGGAGATGGTGTTTGACGCGGCGACCGTTCTCATGATGTTGCCGCTGCATTCCATACGAATGTCCACCATCAGTTTTTTCCCGGAACTTCTTTCACACGTTTCGCGCGTGCGGGACGTCAGCGCCTCAAAAAAGCTGGTGAAAACCCTCTTTGAGCACGCAAAACTGCCGGTGGATACCCATGGTAAGATTCCCTTTGTCCCCTACTGGCGGGAGTGTGATAACCGATGTATGACCATCACGCATGTGCAGGTGGCTTGCATGCAACCAGAGGCGCAGCGAAGCATTGCTTTGGGCAACATTCTCCCGCGCGTGGGGAAGGTGTCCTTCACGGTGCGCCTTTTTCGCAAAGGGATGTCGAAGGGACACTCCCTGAAGGGTGGGTACTACATTGGGATATCCGTTGCTAACCTGACGCCCCTCTCCCCGGCAAGTAACTCCCAGAGCTGGAAGGCGGTGAAGCCACCCATTGTATGGGCGCTTCACGACGTCTCGCCTCAGCTGCCCCATGCCACAAATCCGACGGTAAAACCAAACGTTTTCCACCGCAGCTTCGGCAGCGGTGACGAAGTTCGTGTAACCATTGACTGTGACAAACAAACGGTAAGTTTTCATCGAGACAATGAGTTTCTAAAGACTTTGTTCACGGACATTCCAAATAATGTTGATTTGGTGCCATTTGTGCAGCTCTACAACGACGATGCTTTCGCCTACATAAGTCCTGGGGAAATGACGGCGCCGATTTCGTCGTCCACCCTCCTCGGTGCGGCTTCTGTGGATGTATTGCGTTCCATGTTGACCCTGGAGCCGTTTGAGCGCTTGGTGGCAGACGGTCTTTGCAAGGAGCTTGATGAGGCGGCGTTCCCCAACGTCACCTTGGCGTTGTTTAGGAGCACACCAGACCCACGTGTTTTACAGCTCTGTTGCCGTAACGGTGAAAAAATTCTGGTCACCGTTCGTCGTTTGACGCAGTGGCGGGTCAAGTTTTCTGTTGGCAACTTGGCGTACTACGAGCACATCAACAACCTCCGCACTGCCTCCTTTTTGGGTGCACATGGCACCTTTGACGTCAGTGATGTCTCCTCGTCCTTGTCGGGCATTCAGCGGTGCATCGCCAGTTTGGTGGCGGCGCTTCGCCGTCTCGTTCTCCCGCTTGTCACGACCCAGGCGCTCTCTCTACAGGAGACTCAGCAGCGGCAAGACACACTTGCGGAAGAGAATGATCAGTGGGACTATTTGTTTCACGGTGTCCGTGTGACGCAGTTTCTCAGCATTCAGCGACTGTCCCAGAATCTTCCGCTTCTGGAGTCACCGCGTGTGCCTGTGGATTACACCTTCTCTGCCGTGTTGTCGCATCCTGGCTTCTATTTTTCTCCCCGGTACTGCGGCCGCCTGGCGACGGTGCCAAGCGGCGCGGAAAATACCACCACACCTTTCATTGCGTTTGCAGAGCCCGCTGTTCCACGGTCTGGTCGATTTAACTTGCGTTGCCAGTTCATGCGCGGGCACACGGGGCAGATATTGGGCGGTGGGTACTACTTTGGTGTATGCGTTGCGTCATTCGACTGGAAGCGGCGGGATTTGAATGTGGGCAACCCAGAGGTGTGGGCCATACACGACATGGATGATGCCCCGTGGCGCCTGCGTCACCTGTACCCAGGCACGCGTTTCCAGACCATTGCGGACCCAAGTTGCATCCTGGTAAGTGGGGACATTGTTCGCCTCGAGGTTGATCGTGACGAGGGCACCATGCACGCCTATCGCAAGGGCATCAACCAAGAGGAGGTCTTAATGGGTCTTATTTTTGACAACCTGCCCAGAGACATGGAACTCTTCCCCTTTGTGCACCTGTACAACACAGACGCTGTCGCAGTGCTTTTACCATCCGCTGGAGATCGACCGGCAACACGCACAACGGTTCAACAGCCACATTTCGCACTGTGCTTTTCAAATGTCAAGCGCAACTGCGATGGCTGTGTCACGCAGCACCTGGAGACACGCTTGACATCCCGCGTCTGGTACAAGTGCAACGAATGTGTGGATTACAACTTGTGTCATTCCTGTTTTACGCTTTGCATTCATTCACACCACTCCTTTACCGAAATGGGGCCAGATCCTCTTGTCTACTCCAGTGCTCCCCCAAAGTTTCTGGCGTTGGGCATGAAGGTCATGATTCCCGGAACCACGGCACTGTATTTGAAGAATTGGGGTTGTCGCTTGTTGGAGAAGCACATGAATTGTGTTGCGGAAGCGAAGAAAAATGGTGCAGTGGCAATGTGGGGTATTGTGTTTAAAAAGGTAGCCACCTTCACGGTTGTGGTGGACACGTTAAGCGGCGAACCGCTTTCCTCTGAGACACCCGTGTTTGTTGGCGTCGGTGAAGCAGAGGACGTTACTTCCTTGTCCGTCGAAATGCTTCGTGAGCGATGTATGTCGGGGGCGGCCAATGTTGCTTCCCTCTGCAGCGATTCCTCCATGGGGCGAAAGCTCAACTCTCCGAGTCTTTCCCCCTACGGCTTCCGGCGCGGCTCGACGATCACCATCGAGGTGGATGCCGTGGCGGGGGAGGCCACCATTCGTCGCGACTGGGTGGCGCTCGGGACACAGTCCTTTCCCGCCTCCCGCTCGGGCAGCCCCGCCAACTTGGCTGGGTTTGTCCTGTTTGGCCGAAGGAACGTCGTTGCCTCCGTTTACCCCGAGATTAAGCAAACCCTACCCGCAGTTGTGGAGGAGGTGACGGGCACGTTTTTGCGCGTTTCTTGCCAAGGACGAGTTCGGCTGCTAAGACCCGAGCACTGCCGTCTCCCCTTGGCGTCCTGCCAAAGTTTGCCTGAGGTGGGTGCACTGGGGTATGTCTTTCTGAAGAAGGATCTCGTGCAGGGCAAAGTTGTTGCCGTTGAAAAGGACGAAGTGGCGGTTCTTTTGCGTCTGGACAACGTGGTTCAATGGGTTCCCTATTCCCAGTTCCTAACAGGCCGCTGTGACGCTGTCGCTGAGGAGCGTCTGCTTCATCGCGAAATTGACGAGACAGGTGTTACAATGAGTGATGGATTTGTTATTTCCAGGCTTTTGCTTATTCTTTCATGCCTGTACGAGAATGAAACAATTTCGCCCATTCTCTTGTCCCACAGCCCGACAATTTTAAATGTACTTCGTCCCATGGCCGCCGTGGAGATTGGGAATGATGCGCCCATCGAGTTTATTCAAGAGGTTCGTACCGCAGTGGATGTGACGTGCAATTGCATCCGTGACATGACAGGCAGCAAGAGCTTGGCGGGGTTTATTCCGTCTCTTTCGATTGGCGGCCAGCAATGCAAGCTGAAGAGAAATTTGCTCATGTGCGCTATAGAGGGTCCACAGCGCGGCAAAATTTTTAAAGTTTCCTCTGTGGAATCGCCAAATTCCTTTAAGGGCGTGGAGGTTGCCAACGCTTCTTCAACGGCCGTGCTAAACGTGGTGGACTGCATTCCAGTAAAGCAATCGGGTGGGAGGCCGTGGTGGACGATACACAATGGCTTGCCCTGCAACTTGCTGGAGCACACCTTGCGCGTGATGGATTCCGAAAATCGTCTGTGTGACACGACGCTGGAGGGGGAGTGGCAGGGAGAGATCACGATACCGAGAAGAGGCACTGGCTCCATTTTTCTTCGTCTTACGGCAGACTGTGGGGGCTCGGCAACCGTGACTTTCCCCACCGGGGCCAGGGAGTGCCTTGTTTTCGGTGAATACATGCGGTACAGCAGGACTGTGCGTCTTTGCCTGTATCGTGCGACGGGCTCAACGGCCTCGCATAAATTTCGTTTCCAAAAAGGTGTGAAGCATCCGACATTTGAGGCTGCTGTGGATCAGCTAGAACCCATGCTCTCCGGTAATAAAGAACCCACGTTTCTCGTTGTTATGGATGGCAGTGTTGACACGGGCAGTCAGCGGGTGTTGGGCGAATGGAAACCGAGGAATGACAGGGCCGGTTCTTTTGTTGTCAACACATTCCGTCGAGTCAGCTTCATTGCCCCCACAACCGCCTTGGCGCACGTTGAGCCTTTGCCGGAGTGCAGAGACCCGGTGATACCACCAGCTCCCCAGCGAGACATGGCATCTACCATGCATCGTCTTGTCGTGCTTCTGGCTCGGCACTTGTACCTGTTCATCCTTTACAAGGGCGGAGACGTGGACAGGGAGGCATTTGAGTGCATTGTTTACTACCATTCCCACCCGCTGGCCAACCAAATCGTCTCCACCTACGCCGATCCGGAGCAGCGGCTACGCATCGTGTATGGGACTCTCAGTCTTATTTTGGACCCCAATACGAAGCCATGGGATGCGATGACGCTCTCGATCCTCGTTACGAAGAATCTGCTCCTTCGACGTGATGCTGTTGCCGATTTTCCGAGCCTTGTTTGGGATTTGTTTCACGCCGTAGTGGCGGCGACGCACCAGTGCGGCGCCGAGTACCGTCACCACCTTTTGAGAAATGTTATTGCGTTTGTTGGGAGGCACCGTGATGGGTTTCACGACATTTATACGCAGCTTCTCTCGCTGCTGCTGAGCTGGGTGGATCGAAACGTCCCTAACTTCCTGCACTACAGCGAGAGCCGCAAGGACGTTGCCGCGGGAGTGGAACTTGTCATGAGTGTTGAAAGATCACTCCTTAAGGAAACCATCCGAAACATTCCTTTGGCCCCACTGCAGTGCCTGATCGACATGTCACACGCCTTCACGGAGGGGCTCCCGCTACCAAAGGCGGTGGATCTTGCGGGGGAAGAGGCGGCCTTGCGTGAGAGTCCACCTGTGGAGGCGCACTGCGCCTTTGGTGAATTTGCGGAGGGGGTACTTAAGGTCGGTAAAGTTATGAGTTCATGTGCGGCGGGCCCACGCGGAAATTTCTACTACGAGGTGGTGTTGCCAGACCGACTCACCGCGCCGTTTGTCGTTGGATGGGGAACGGAGGAGCACACAGAGGTTCCAAGCCTACATGTTGGGAGCGACACCTGCAGCTTTGCCTTCACCGGAAATGAACTGACGTCAAAGAATAAAAAAGAAGAGTATAAGCCTGGACAAGAGGTGACACCCGGATCCGTGATTGGGTGCTTGCTTGACATGAATGAAAAGCTTGTGTCGTGGTCCGTGAATGGGGCATATGGCTCTTTTGTCCCTATTCCTATCGAACACGAGGATAGAGGCTTGTATGCATTCATGTCCACAGGCTTTTGCAGTGGCATGCGGGTGGCATTGGATGCTGCACAGTTTGTATATGTGCCCGATGGCTATTGCGACTTGTCCGGACGCTTCACGCGCGTTCAGATCATGGCGTACGCGGAGCAGCCTCTTCAAAGTGTGCTGCCTGTGCGACCATTATCATTTTATGAGCAGTTGGCGTCATACCTTTCTGACACAGAGGATTCCACCTTGTTGAAGCTGCAGGCAGGCAATTCTTCCTTATCGGCGTTGTCGTCTGTACGAGTAGAGCCTTTGGAGGTCGAGCTATTGTCACGTTACCCATTATTGTTGCAAATGGACTACGAGGAAAGGAAGGAACACGCGAAGGTTATTCATGTTGCAGAGAGCTGCATGGCTACCGCGCGTCGTTTTATCGATCTAGACAGTGATGTTGTCTACGGTCGACTGTCTTCTGCATTTCTACTTATGAAACGTATTGTGCGTCGTTCATTTGGAAAGAACCTGCTTGTAAGCATTCCTCCTGTTGAGAAAAATTCCAACCCGCCCAGCATCACTGTGCGAATCACGGAATTGTACTCCACGCTTGCACGTCCACCTGAGGTGGCTCTACAGCACTCAGTGCTGTCACAGATGTATAAACAGATCGGGTCTTTCACGGACAAGCAGCTTCGACAAAGTCCACTGTTTAAGGTGCACTTATACATTTCCGGCAGTGGACACGCCCCGCACGACCTTGGAGGACCGTACAGGCAGTTGTGGACCTTCCTTAGCGAGGAACTCATGGCACACCCGGATAAGTGTTATCCCCATACAGACTACCACAGGAACCCACTCTGTCGCTACTTGAACAACTCACGGAGAATTGCGTTGGTCCCCGATAGCTCTGCTAATTCTGCTTATGATATTATTTTGTTGAATTTTCTTGGAAAAATTATGGGCCATATGGCTGCCGCCAAGACGCCTCTGGCGTTGGATTTTTCGCCATTTGTGTGGAAGTACCTTGTGGAGGACGCACTCACAATAAAAGACTACTACAGGTACGTTGACAGTGTGGTGGAGAAGAGCATGGAGGACGCCGATTTCTTGATGAGTGGGATGGCTGAGGAAATTATTCCAAATCTTGCTGCAATGCTGGAGGTACTGGGAAATGAGGAGGTGGGTGAGAAGGCCAAGCTGGCTACCTGTCGTCGCCTGGCGGAGGATTGTCTGCTGCACTCCATGGACCTGCAGCTGAATGCCATTCGGGAAGGGATGTGGTCTGTCCTGCCCAAACGTGTTGTCCGCTGCCTCTCCTGGCGGGATTTGGAGCGCATGGTCTGCGGTGACTCAAACCTAACCCCCGAACTGATGAGGCAATCCATCGAGGTCCAGTTGACCGGGATGCGGGAGCAGGCTTTCTGGCGCATCATTGACGAACTCACCGTGGAGCAGCGCTCCTCCTTTCTTTGCTTTGCCTGTGGGCAGAAGCGACTCCCCCTCATCCGCAGGATTAAGCTGACGGAGAATACAGAGAGCATGGATCACCTTCCCCGAGCACAGTCGTGCTCCTCCTTGGTGACCATTCCGCCCTACGATACCTACGAACTCTTTAGGGAAAAGATGCTTCTTGCTATCGCGCATGAAATGGAGATGGAGCTGGCGTAGGGCCCTGCATGTTGTGCAAAGCTCCATATTTGCGACGCTGAGCTCTCTCACTCTCACTCTCACTCTTTTTTTTTCCTCCCCCCACTCACCGCCAATATTTCACTTCTTCAAGGTCAATGGGCCATTTCTTGGGTTTCTTCTCTCCCCCAGCTTTATATATATTTATATATGCTTACTTGTCCGTTTTTGTCGTTTATTTCCTCTCTCTTTTTGCCTCTTTTTTTTGTTTTGTTTTGTTTTTGCTTGTCGCCTCCTTTGCCGAATTATGCTTGTCATCCACGTCTGCTCTACGCATGCGTTATACACCTATGCACAGAAACACACACCTATCTATGTCTCTTGTTTCCAGTTGAAACCGCCTTTGATGTAGACGGAAACGCAACCGTGTGTGGTGGCGCTGACTTTCATTATATACACGGACGTGTGGTAGGTATGTGTGTGTGAGTGTGTGTTCCACGTCCTTCGCTGTAATTTTCTTTTTTTTTGTTTTGTTTTAGGTTGTTGGTTTGTTGTTGCCCGTTTTTTTTTTGCTGGTTTAAAACTGATGCCACCGGGAGCGATAAAGGAACGAGAAAATAAAGACACCAGTGGTGCTCTCTCCTTCCGCGTCTCTGTCTTTACTATTATGGACGCATGCCTCTGGAGACACCATCCATTGCGTTGTGGCTTCCCTTGTGTATGCATGTGCCCTTGCGTTTTGGGTCTACTGTTCTCATTCTTTTTTCTTTGTCTGTCCGTCTGTCTGTCGTTGTGTGGTTTCGTAGATGCGGAGGGGTTCACCGGCGGCTGTTGCTCTGCCACTGCTGGTGGCATCCTCTGGGTGCGCCTCCTGGGCGGAGGTTCTTTCCTGCTACCGCAAAACGTGTGAGGTGCTGCGTGGCGTGTACCAGCCGACAGCCGAGGAATTGCGCCACGGGCTCGCAAAGATGGAGACGTCATGGAGTGCTTCGCTCTTCTACTACGAGGTAATTAAAGGGACGTGTGGCCACACACAACCGCCCATGAGTCTGGTGAGTACGGCTTTGGAACGTTTTAAGCGCTGCGGCAACTTCTACGCGCTCAAACGAATTATGGAAGAGGATGTAGACACCACCACAAATGAGGGGGCGCGCTCGATGCTGGTGTACGCCTCCTTTACCGGAATGTGGGAGCATGCCATGGCGCTCTACGAGAGTAACGAACGCATGCAGCATAACCTGGCAGATACGCGAACCTTGCTGAACATATTGGCGCCCCATGGCCGCTGGGAACAGGCACTCCAGTTGCTGTACCGCCGGTCACCCGTTCCGCTGGATTCCTTGTTTATTAAACCCGTCGTCCGTTCTCTTGGGTCGGCAGGGGAGTATGACAAAATGCTCCGACTCGTGGCGGCCTCACTCGCTCAGGGTCACAGGATGGACGACAACCTTTTTTCTGCCCTAGTGAAGCCACTGCAAAAGAGAGGCCACTGGCGTGCCGTCTTGGAGATGGCGGAGGATTTGGGCATACTTTCCTCATCTCGGGAGAGTACCCTTAAAAGTATGGCAATGTACGGTGGACTCTGCGATTGCCTGTACTCGGCCAACCCTTACTCTACCTTTACCTTGCGTGAGGCTGTGGACGACATTACACGTCGCATGCACCCACGAAAGAATTTCATCGAGCCTTCGCAGAGAAACGAAAAGCCATTTCGTCTCTTGCCTTCGAGTGAGTTGTTTCGCATGCATAGACGTTATCTGAATCCGCTCAGCTCCATCTATGTGAAACTGTTGTCCTTGAACAGGGTCCACTTTCGTCCCGTCTCTGAGCTCACGGACGATGCTCTGAAGCACGGCGACACGCTTTTGGTTCTTGACACTAACTTTTTGCTTCAATGCACGGCAAAAAATTTGCCACTTAGCCATTTCTATCCGCCCATGCGGAAGCAGTATCCACAGCTCGAGGGTAAACCACTTGAGCATGTTATTCTGCCCTTCACCACAGTGCGTGAGATTTACCAGCTTATTTGGGGTCCTTCAACGCAATTGAAACGGGCCGTGCGAAGTCTTTTGTGGTCTCGAGTGATGACTTTTTTAAAGCAACCATCGGTAACTGTACTGGCGTTGGCATCTGAATTTCCATGCATGTCGTTTTCGCCAATTTCTCATTTGGCGTATTCGCGCCTGAATGAGCCTGCAGATGAGAACGATCCTGATCTACGCATACTCAATACATGCTTGTCTCTTCAATATGCATTTCGGCTAAAAAAGGCAGCCTCACTTCAGGGGGCCTCCCTCATCTCTGAAGGGACGATGCTTTTCTCCTTCTTGAAATACCACGTCCGTCGCCACCACCGTGAAGTGCGAGGGATAGCCTCCGAGTCGCTCACACTGTGTACGCTGGACAAGCGACTGTCCGCCGCGGCGGAGGAATTGGGAGTTCAAACCTTTCCACGGTTTCACCTTTCGGAGGACGCAGCCTTTGCGCCGACGCCGACGCCGACGCCGACGAACAGTGACGTGTAGGCCTCAATCACATACTACTACTTCCCCACCCTCCTTCCTCTTCTCTTCTTGTCTTCCCCCTCTGGCCCTGCGTGGAGCGAAGTTAAGCTACTTGCTCTTTGAGTTTTATTACTATTATTGTTGCATCTATACGGCGCGCCTTTTTTTTTCTTGTTTGCGTAGAATTTTTTCAGGGTTATATCTGGTGCGATGTCCAAGACCGAAGGCACATGCCGAATATGTTATGCGAGCAAAGGGAGACTTATACGCCCTTGCAACTGTGGGGGTTCAATGCGTTGTGTGCACTCGAAGTGTTTGCTGGATTGGGTGTGCCAACGTCGCTCACTTTCCTGCGAGGTATGCGGTGCGAGTTACAATGCTGTCAAAGTGTTCAAGTTGTATTCGGCGGATGGGGAACCTGGATTTTTTACATTGTGCTGGATTTGTGCTAGGCACTACCTGGCGCGCTGGCTTGGGACGCTAACCTTTGTGGTGCTCAATACGCTACTGCTCATTATGCTTCCCTATGTTGTGGCGTTTTTTTATTATGCCGCACATCCATTTGTGCCCTTCACTCCACCGTGGGATTCTGTCATTCAGTTAGTTCCAGTGTTGGGCCATTTCTCGCCGCTCTTTTTTTTCGTGGTGGGTGCGGGGCTCACCCTCAGTGTACTTCCTCTTTTCCTTCTGTGGTACCAATGCCTTTGGTGGTTTTTCGCAGTGGGGGAAGCGATTGGAATGACTCCAGTGGGGGACGAGGTGGAGGGCCAACCCAGCACCAATGCTGTACTCACAAATTCTGATGAGGAACTCCACGAGGAGTTGGATGAGGAGGTCGGAGGCTGCCGGTTGGTCCCAGTCATCCTCCCAGAGGAAAAGGAAACGGTTTTGGAGGCCATCAGGCTATCAAGGCAGGAATCCAGTGATGTCTTTGGCGGAGGATATTTATCGCCGACCGTTGCAGGGGGATTTGCGTACTTCATTGTTTTTTGTGCTGTTATGTGGGTGTCGCTAATTTTCTTTCCAGAAGTGATGCGTAGGACGGTAACATTCTTTTGGAACGTTGCCGATGGGAGCTTCTACTGCAATGCAGCGTTGCAGAGGGTTCTGCAGTTATCATCTTCCTCGGAGGACACGCTTCAGTTGCGTTACGCCATGGTTACGCTGTTCTTAGATGCGTTGGGAGGCTCAAGGCTGGTTTCTGGGTCCGTCCTTTATCTGAGACTAAGCCTCTCTGTGTGGATTTTATCTTGGCTCCCCGTACGCCTGCGTTGTTTGCGGTACCGTCAACTGGTACCTTTGATGCTTCGCTATTTCCATGGAATGCTGAAAATAATTGCGTTGTTATCTTGTGCTTTTTTAACGGTGTGTTTCGTGACGACAGTGGGGTGCCTGGACTACTTTGTAGTCGAGACCTCGTTTGCTCCCAACGACTATGAGAGGGCATGGAAACTTGCGACGGAGACCACAACCAACAAGCTGCCTCGGCCAATGTTCTCCATGAATTCGGCAGACGTTGTTACGGCTTCTTCGTCTGTGACCATTTTGAAGGCACTGCGTGCTCTTCCATGGACCACGGAGAATGACACCTGCGGCAACTTTGGGGACGTGTACATGACGCACATAAATACTAGCCATACGAATAGTATTTCTGGTGCTGCCAGTGGAGGCGCATGGGTCATGGAGGGCGAGGATCCGCTCCTATTTCCACTCTTTGCCTCCACGGTTTTCGTTTCCAAGGTTGACAGTATATCGGTATTGGAAACTGGATATATGGCGGCGTATTTCGTTCTCTTTGTCCCTAAACTGATGCGATTTCTCCTACAGACATTCATTGAGGAGCGGTGGTTGGGTTGGAGCACACTTTACCGGACGCTGCAGAGGAATGTGATTGATGTTATTTTGCGCTGTGACACGAAGACATTTCTACTCATCTATGCTGAAATTCTCACGTACACAGTGCTCTTTTCAGTTGTGCTGCTCCGGTTCTCGCTGGCCCTCGTCCGTGTCGTTTTCCCTTCAGCAGTGCCCATAGTGTTGCTGCCCAGCAATATTTTACCCCCCTTCTTATTCTGGGGGAGGCTGCTTCTTGTTTCCAATACGACAATTCAATACGTGGTAAAGCGGATATACGACCTCTTGGCTTTCACCGTTGAGAACGTCTTTAACGTCAAACAGGTGATGCACGGAGGTTGTTCCTCACTGTCGCGCTTGATTTCAGGCGCTGCGCGTGTCTTGGCATCTGTGGTTTTCGCTTGGTTGGTGACAGTTGTGGCATTGGCGGCGTATGCCATCGTAGGATCCTACGCGCTGGGTAAGCGAGGCCATCTATTGCGAATGTGCCTGTTTTTTGAGGTTAGGTGCTACCTTTTCTTTCACCCCCTACAGCTTGCTCACCAATTGAACCCCGTGCCAGTTTGGTTCTTGCCGCGTTGGCTTCAGCAACCCCGCCACTTATTGGAACTGTGGAAGCATCGCTGGTGGTTTGGGTCGTGCCTGGGTTTGTGGTTGGTTTCAGCTGAGGTTCGGGATGGGAACACGCTTGGCTACAGCATTCGGTCGATTCCCAACTTGCCTGTGGATGTGGCTCTCAAATTTGCACATGCTCTGGATAACATTTCGGCCAGCTTGGAAGCACAAAAACAGGCCAGAGGTCTTGCGCGTCCTGCTGTGCGACTACAAAAGACATTGAGGGCTCTCCGCTCCCGGGATGGCGTCGAATACGTTTTACTTCTGGAGGATGTACGCCTTCTGCTTGACACCATGACTCCACCCACTATTCAACAGTGTCTTTGGTATCTTGTGAATTCTGCGGTGCTTTTGGTGCTTCTTCCCTTTCTTGCAGGCGCCGCATGGAGGCTGCTGGTACAGAGCATTTTTGATGAGCCATACTGCAATGTGACTTCCGGCGTTTTTTTCATTGTGTACTCGTGGCACTGTGGAATCTGGATGACGGTTCTGCTTTCTCTGTTGAGTGTGAAACTATGCGGTGCTCCGAGGCGTTTATTACTCTACTTGTTCTGCGGCAGTAAGCATTTCACGTTAAAAAGTACAGCTGAGTTCCTTTGGAAACCTCATTTTATGCACATCGCCTCCGTCTCTTTTGTTCCCTACACGCTACACAATCTCTCGCAGGGTTTCCTGGCACCGGGGGGGAGAGAGAAGTTTGGGGGGAGCTATCAGTTATACTCTACAGCGTCCGCCTTAGTGCTGTGCACCGCGTCCTTTCTGCTGGAAATATGGGAGCTGAAACAACCTCGCCCGACCCAGCTGCGCGGTGTGCACGAACACGAGACGAAAAAATTGGTGTCGCCGCACACGGTGCCGAAGTTCGTGCGTACATTTGTCGTGGGCAAACCTGTGGCTGCAGGCGTACGCGTGCGAGAGGTGGCGCCCGCCGAACGTGAAGTTGGAGTTAGGGCTCCGCGGCAAACTCAGGCCGCTGAAAACAGCGTTAGGAAAACCATTGCAACTATAAGGGACTTATTAGACTCGGTGCCTGCGTTAGTTGTCCAGTTCTTACGAACAGTGGCTGAAACAGACAGTTTTGTGGGAGTTGTTTTTTTAGATCACCATTCAATTTCATCAGGAGATCCCCCGAATGCATAAATTCGTTACTGCGGCATTTTTTCTCGTTTTTTTTTCTTTGTTCCTTCGTAAAACCGCGAAACAAATCTGCAACCCAGTGGAGCTCAGTAGATGAAAGTGACTGTTTTTTTTTTTGGATTGCCCTGAATCCTTGCGCTTTAGTTGATTTCTGGCTTCACAGACAGCCGTGGCGGAAGATTGCGTGAGTGCGGTTCCTTTGCCGCCGTGTTGTCTGCCGCTCCCCCACCCCCACCCTTTACTGCCGACAGCCTCCACGCGGAGGGAGCCGGTGGTGTCGGGGGAGGCGCTAACGACCGCCACTTCGTGAGGTCAATGGGCCCGGTTATCAAAGGAATATATATATATATATATGTATGCATATCATTTTATTTATTCATTGATGCCTGTGCTCGTGTGTGTGCGTGTGTGTGTGTGTGTGTGTGGGTGGGAGTGGGAGTGGGAGGAAACGACGTTTCCGTGGGGTGTTCTTGGGCGCAGAAGGAGCCAAATTTTAATGCCCCCATTTTATGGCTTTTTTTTATTGTTGTAGGAATATTGGGCCAGGGCCTCAGCTAGGGGCGCATGTTCCATGTTATTTTCATCGCTGCCGGACCATGCATTTATGCAGGTGATTCAGTGGCTGCCACCGTCGCTTCTCTCTGTTGTTGTTGTTGTTTTTTCCTTCTTTTCCCTACTCCTTTTCTGTGAATGCGCGTTTGGGGTTTGTTGTTTTTCGTTTACCCTCTTTCTCACCCTACTAGTTTCATTCCCTCGTTATTCCCTAGAGGCACGTGAGGAAACATGGAGGATGACAACCTGCGGGATCTGATGAACCGCTTGCGGTTTGCCACGGGCAAGGTCGTGGAGGCGCCCATGCCAGAGGTCACCGCCACCTGCATCGGTGAACAGTGCCGCTTGGTGCTTCAACAGGCACTATGTCGTCATCCTGCCCTAGGCATGTTGCAAAATACAAGGAATGAACTCAAGAAGCATGTCATGGAACAACTGCAACATTCGCTGCAGACGGAGGCGGCGATTTCAGATGATGTGGGCCGTCTGCTTGGGTGGATCAATGAGACGTCCGAGTCGCTGGAGATGGAGCGGTTATCCGCCGTTTACAGTGACACGGAGCAAGCATATCATCTCATGAAGCGCCACATGCTTGAGGAGTTGGGCATTGAAACGCTTCCAAAGCAGTTACAATGTGTTGCTGGTGATCTCTCTCCATGGAACTTATTGTTCACCCTCGTCGTTGGTCCCCTCTTAAGCTTTGATGAGACACGGTATAGGCGGGTGGAGATGTACATTCCAAACCCGACACAATCCATGGTCACTGATCTTATGGAAATTAACAAGAATGTGTATAGTACCCTATCCTGGGTATCACTGCTAAACAGTCTTGCGAGTTTTCCAATTAAAACTGTCAGACATGTATGGTCAGCCGCGCTGTTCTTCTTTCCAACAAGTGGACCTTTGGCGGTTGCCTACTTGACGCGAGAAATAACAGAGGCTGCAAAAAGACGTTTTCTTTGGGAGGAGAGGGACGAGGATGATGCGAAGGAAACTTATCGTTCCTATTGTCGTATCTTGAATTGTTTCTTTCGTCATCTCCCATTATGTTTTAATGTTGAGATGTTTCGTCTCTTTATAGACTTTTTGGAGCGTTTTATCCGTCCGGACGATGCCACGTTGGATGCTGTTTTTAGGACTGCGCTGCAGCAGTATATTGGGCACTGCCCTGCAAGCACGGAGGTGTGGAAGAAATACATCCGCTGGAAAGGCGACAAAATTCGTGACGCACACCTGCGACGTGAGTGGGTTCGAAAAATGTACATCCGGGTGCTTCGAACTCCCCTAAACGGCCTCAACGAGGTAAAGGAGGACTACGATTTCTTTTTGAAGGCTGAATACAGAGGACGACCCCCGACTGAGGGTCGCCTAGAGGAGCGGTTTGTGCGCGCGCGCGGGGCTGCCGGAGAATTGAACAGATTCATAGGGGCATGCTGCAATACTCATGGCGGCGATGCTCTGCCGAGGCTGTTGTACCTCCCGCGCCCGGTCCGATTGACGGCGAACAACACCTCTCTCGTTGTGGTGTCGGAGAAGGAGGAGATTATGCGTCGATTGGAGGTGGAACTCTGGGCTCAATGGACCTCCTTGATTGACCGAGAGACTGGGTCTTCTGCCTACACGGGCATGGAGTTGTTTGGTTACGAACGTGTCCGATTTTTTCTTGCGATGCGGGCCAGCTTTTTCCCGCACCAGTCCTTTTCGTGGACTAGCCTTGTCGACTACTGCCTTGGGCAACAGCCGCTTCTTTCAGAGGCCGAGCGACAAGCATTGGCGAGGGAAGTTCTTGAAAAGGCCTCTTTCTTGTTAACCAGAAACTTTTTCCTGCAAGTCTCGTATTGTGATTATATGCTACGTGACCTTGCGGACCCCGAGTGTGCGCACCGATCTATTAAGGGGTTGCTTCTGCAACAACGCCACTCTGTTGTGGGGTACATTAAAAAAGAGTCACTTGCCTCCCTTGCAACGGCGACGACAGCACTGGAGCGTGTTGCCTTGCTCGCCGTAAACTGGATGCGATGGGGTAGTTTAAACAAGGAGGTGACGAACACTCAACATGTTCGATTGGTGGCACGCTTCACAATGCATCGCGTGGACTTTCTCTCATTGGTTATGGGTGTCATTCGACGCGCGTCTAAGGAGGAGCGAACTTACTCTCCGCGTCGCTGTCTGCAGGCATTTAACACGTTTTGCCGCTTTTGGATAGAACTCGAGCTTATTCGAAATCAGGCCCAGGCAGAGGCTGCTGTTATACTTGAGCGATGGAAGGACCATTTGAACATGTTTTGCAGTTCTGCCAAACACAAGGGATGGAGTCTACTAGACTGTGGCGTTGACGAAGACTTTACCTCCAGCTGCGCCAATGTGTGCCGTAGTGACGCCTCAGCGGTGCAGCAGGTTTTGGGGTTCATGGAGGAAGTAAGGCTTACCGCCACAAGGGCCTCCTCTTTTTCGCCGGCGGATGTGGAGTCGCTTCTGGCGAATATAAGAGGAATTAGAGACATGTTCTTTGTTGTGGACGCGGATGCTGAGAGCCTCCCGGCTTCCACACTGCCACTTCATCTATTTAGTACGCGGGCACGGGGTGCAACAATTCCGCTGCAGACGTATGATCATCATTTGTTTTCGGCGGAGGGGGCGTGGCACGAGGAGGGAGAAGCGTGCGTGCTGCCTGCGGGGGAAGTGGGGGAGGGAGGCAGTGCGGCTATGCACACAGCGATGGCGCCCTCGGTGGAAGCGATGCCGGAAGACGCGCGTTGGGTTCCTCATGCGCCGGCGCGAGCTTGCACTGCCGCAGAAAATCCACGAAGTGCTCAGAGGGGGAGCAATGAACAGGAAGTGAGGCCACGAAGAAACAAACGACCACCTAATAGGCGCTGCTTGGTTGTAGAGAGTGTGTGCCTTAGGGATTTGCCTACCACCATCCACTCCTTTGGGACTACGGCCGCATCCGACGCACTCCTGCTGCGAAAGGTGGAACAGATGTTGACGATGTACCTGCCATCAACGTATGAGACGGACGTCTTATTTCGAGAAATGACGGTTAACACGGACTGGCTGCTCCAGTTTATGGAACGCATGCCCGCGATGCGGTAAAAGAAGCCGATTAAAGGTGTGATGAGGGCCAACTAACGCGCATGCATGCATACACACAAAGGCAAAAAATAAAGGGCGAGTGAGAGAGAAAGAAAGGCGGACCGGAGAGGACGCCCGCACTGGTCCTGAGGAACCGACAGTTTTTTTTTTTTTTATTGCTGCTGCTGCCGCTTCTGCCGCTGTTGTTGGATGATGCGGCTGAACGCGTACTCTCTTCGTTTCTGCTGCACCTTCAACTGTAGGCTCTCTAGATGCTCCGGCGAGTTGTCCTTCGCTGTGGAAAAATAGAAATCGTTTCGCCCAAGCCGGAAGCACCCATTCCTTCCGCGGAACTGAGACCCATTTCCCCCTCCTTGCTGTACCGAAGGCTTCTCAAACTGTATCTCCGCAAGTTTGATACGGATTACAAAACAATAGTTGCCGCATGGAAGCAGACAAAGTTTGAGTTCTGGTATCATAGAAACGACCCACCGGAGGTGGCTGCGTTGCACAATGTTCGTGGCCAGCAGATCTACGAGGCCATTCGTGCCGGGCTGATTCCGGTCTACAGAGATGGCAAAACAAATGAGACTTTTTTCAAGTACGACGCCGATACGTTACAGGCGGCCCATAACCATATTGACCCTGTCGACGCCGAAGAGTTCCTTCGCCGCTATCATGACAAGATTCCGCCCGAGGAGGTTGCGGAGCTGATGTCTACGCTGAAAAAGTTGGGGCGCTGGAAGGGGCCGAGCGAGCTTCGTGGCGAAGACTTACACCACGTCAAGAGGAAGGTCACCCGAAAGACGAAATGCACGGACTCGGACGATTGACACGCGTTTCACCACGGCTCTGAAGCTTTTTCTGCCTCGCTGTGTGTACGTGTGTGTGTGAGAGAGAGAGAGGGAGCGAGCTCGTATGGAGGGGGCGGCAACTTCGTATTAAAACGGAAGACAATACAAAACAAAAAAGAAAAAAGGCCACAACACTGAATAAATAAAAAAAAGAAAAATGTGATGTGTGTTTTTAGTTTCTTGGTGTTGTTCCTGCTGCTAGTGTTCTTTTTTTTAGCACATTTGGGCTCTTCTCTCCCTTTTCCACCCCCCATTTTCGCTGTGAGCTTTCCCCCTCCCCGCCTTGGCCTCTCCGCCTGACGACGTTCCCTGCGCGGCGGTGCGTCTAGCCCCCTCCGCGTGGATCTGGCAGTCGCGATGGTGACTCTGCACGACGATGGAAACATCGGTGATCATGACTGGCTCATCACCCGCACAGGCGTGCCTTCGGTTGAGGACGTTCTCACTGAAGTCGAGCCGATCAGCGAGTTTGTTTGCCCTCCGTTTGTGCCACCGTCCCGTTCTTCGCGACGTTACTCACTGATGATGAATGCCCTGACGATGGGGAGGGAAATCAACGAATGGGAAAAAAAATTGATTCTTTCGAGGTTGGAGAAAAGCTCTCCTCTCATCGAGGAGGAATTTCAACGACGACTTTGCGCAGTTCATGTGCGTAATACGAGCGAGTACATACATGACATACAACTTCGTGCTGCCACGCGGGTGGCAGTTGAGCAGGAGGAACGTCGCCTGGACTACGAGGGAGGAAGAGCGCGAAGGGAGGCCGTGTTTACCCGCCACAAAAACTTGACTACTATTTTGCGAGAGGAAGTACAAGCCGTTCGGGCAAGGCGATGGTACACCATCATACTCTCGCACATGTTTCTTACTGCTCTGATGAAAGAGAGACGCGTTCATGAGGCGTATGAAAAGATTTCTTGGATGCTACTTCCTGTGATCAAGCGCCGGGCAGCCGTTAGGGCGAAGCGAGCGGAGGCGGAAATGTTAACCCGAATGAATAGAGATAATATACCATTTCCTTCACCATCTGTTATTTATAGCATGCATGGAACATTTTTTAATGGGTGGCCGCCTCGTCTTTTGGAAATGTTGGCACGAAAAGGGAAGCCGCTTTTTCTCAAAGCAGGGACATTTTTGATGCATGAAGGCGATTTGGATCGCTGCATGTACATGATCACCACTGGCTATGTGAGTGTCATTCTGAATGACCGCGCCAAGGGTAAGAAACGAACCAAGGAGTGCAGCAAGGCGTGTTTCGCGCTCAATCCGCCGTGTTACGTGGGAGAGTTTGCTCTGGTGTGCAAGGAACCCCGAAGTGCATCCATTCAATGTGAAACCGATATCGGTGCCTGGGCGGTTTCCCCCGAGGACTACGAAGAAGTCGCGCAACACTTGAGTGCAGAGGTGGCAAGCAAGCAGCGAGAAGCGACTGACGTTCGACGACGAGCAAACTTGCAGAAATTTTTCCCTCTTCGTGTCGAACTCCTTCGCCAATTTCCATACTTTGAGAAATTTAGTACTGAGGCTCTTAATAAAATCATTTCAGCTGTTGAGCCCATTGTGCTTCACGACGGGGACCCTTTGTTTTCAAAGTCGGATATGGATTCCTCAGCCTACTTTATCCAAGACGGCGTCGCCATCCTCTTGGAAGAGGACGGAACCCGCCACTCCATTCCACGTGGCAGCTGCGTGGGGATATTTGAATGCGCCTGCAGTGTGAATGAGCGAAAACGGTGCTCCATCATAAGCAAAAACTATTGCGATATTTGGCGAATGCGTCGAGAGGTTCTCATTGACGTTGGCATGAGTGAACCGGCCGCCTTTTTGTATTGCCGCAATGCGGCCAAGTCGAATCGCGCAAATGAGGTGATAAAACCCACAACGGCGCCCAGTTCGGTACGAAAAGATCCATACCTTCTGTTCTGCCTCACACGTTATTTAATGAACCGACTGTGGGAATCCGCACTCCCAGTGATTTACCTCAACGACGAGAAACTCGTGGTTCAAGGGCAACCTTTTCAACAGTTCATTATATTGCATAGCGGTGTCTTTGAAACAACATTTATTGCCGGAAACGGCGAGCATCACACGGTTCGGATTACTGTCAATGGTGAAGCCACTTCCATGGAGCTTCTCTCGGGTTCCACCGACAATGTCCTCAGTAAGGGAAGGGAGAGCGTGATCAAGACCTTTTTTAGTTTGGTTTTGGGGGCCTATGAATACGCCTCTTCGATGTCACATTACTGTTCCACAGTAACCAGCTACGGGCTTTCGGAGGCCTTTGTGGTGGATCGTGCGTCCTTTGATGCCCTGGTGCCTCCAGAGCTGAAGGACATCATGGAAGAGGACAAGACTGCGCGTGAAATCGTTTATTCTTCACACAAACACAACGATCCCAGGCAACTTACATCAAACATACATCTCGGTTTCGCCGCGACATACCGCAAAGCCAGGGAATGCCATATGAAAGGCGATACAATTTGAATGTAAAGTGATTTTTTCGCCGTTTACTGTATGAAATTCTTCTGCAGCCTCGCTGTGCACAAAAACTTCCCACGCAAGGCACCAAAACTACCTTCACACAGAAGAAGTAAAAAGAAGAAGAAGAGAATAATTGATTCTAGCTGCTTGCTTCTTGTGCTGCCTTTACCACTCCATGTAAAATACAGTACATATATATATATATGTGCGTTCCGTGTACATGTTTTTTTTTTCACTCTAAGGCACTGCTAGCAATTTTTTTTTTGCGTTGCCTCTGCCTTGAATGTATGCCTTCTGCAACTTGTGCTGTTTGTTGTTTTTGCCTTGCTCTTTTGCGCCTCTCTTTTAGGTCTTTTAGTAGCTCAGGTGGTGGGACACAATTTTGTCGCGAAACCAATGGAATAAAGTACACGTCTGTATTTTACCAATGGGGAGTATCGCCCGGACCAATATGATCCGTTTTTTTTTTGGCGTCCTAGGCCCCGCACTCGTTTTGGTTCTTCTTGGATGAAGGGTAAGAGAGGGGACGTTGACAAATGTATCCCCAAACAACCACGTTTCTCCGGGCATTTTATTTGTGGATTGACGAAATTTTTTCTTGTTTGTGTGTGGGTGTGCGTGAGGCAATCATCATAGCTCTCCTGTGTGATAATTTATATGGAAGCATTGACACTGCATTCCAACCTCCTTGTGGGAGGTGCTGGGCGGTTCTGCGGATTCCTGCTGCGGGGGAAGTGCCATGGGCGCTGGCGGCTGAGCGGCACACGGAGGGTCTTTCCGCTGCTGCGGGTGTTGCCCACGCCTTAGAACCCCCTTCCAGACGGTCCCGCCCTGCACGCCGCTGCCCCGCCGACGCCGCCGACGCACAGAAGGGCAGCGGCTTCCGCCACGACGACTGCGCCCCGTGCGGTCTAAGTCGCATGGCGAAACGGACCCTCGCGCTGTCCACGTGCTGTGGGCGCCCTGCGTGTTTGCGTCATGGCGGGCACTGCGGCGGCGTCCCTCCTCCTCCTCCTCCTTGCGGGAGGGCGGCCGCCTGGTGTGCTCTGCCCCTTCTCGCTTGAGCGGATTGCGGCACTAAATGCCACAGCAACGAGGCAGTGACACTTTTTTCACCGTGAATGGGCGATGCCCGCGCGTAGCCGCACACACACACGAACACATAGACGGAGATGTGTGTGGGGACGCGAAGGGCGGGTGCAGTGCGAAGAGAAGAGCAGCATCGTAGTTGAATTTTGCCCTGCACTCT
>NW_021704263.1:0-31729 GCF_003719485.1 Trypanosoma conorhini | reverse complement strand
GTCATTTGTTCACAGCGTCGCTTCCTTCCTTCGCTGGCCCTCTGGTCATGCGTGCGCTGCAGCGGCAGTGGCTCGGCCTCCAGGACAAACCCGTCACCAGTTAATTTTGACAGTTTCACGCTAAATGAGGCAGTTGTAAAGAAGGACATGGAGGCGCTCGAGCGCTGGAATGAACTCTCGCAGATGATATATAGCGCACGGGCGGAGAAAGCGAACGAAAAGGTGCTTTTGGCTGTGGAAAAGGGTTTGGGGATGCTCGCCGAAATGGGCGCGCTGAATGCGCCGATACAGTGCGAGACGCTCTTGTTGCTGGAGGCAACTCAGGCGCACTATAACCTGCATCAGTTTGAGGCCGCCTTAAAGAGTGCAGAAAAGGCAAAAAATGTACTTTTAGAAACTCCCGCGGCTCTGAGGGACGCTGCGCTGTTGGCGGAGGTGAATCAACTGGTGGCGTACGTCCTTCTTGAAAATGAAAACATCGATGAGGCCATGAATACCTTCACAGATATATTGCGGTGGATTGATGTGGATGCAAAGTCGGCGACGCCGATGCAAGCTGTGGCTGCCGTGAATATGCGTCGGTCAGTGGTCACAGGAATCGGCCTTTGTTATCAAAAACGGGCTGAAAAGGAAGTTGCCACAGGCGGGGATGGAAAAGAGTTGTACGGTAAAGCGCTTGATCTTCTTATTGAGGCACTCAATGTTCACATCGATGAGAACGACTACGACTCTGTGAAGAAAACTCTGTCTAGCGTGTTAAAGTGCTTTGAGGGCGTGAATGACATCTCCCAGGCGATATCGACAGGCGAGAAATATGTTAGTTGGTGCCGTCGGCACTCGGACGAGGCGGGGGCTGCTCAAGGCACCGTCTGGTTGGAGGAGCTGCAGAAGAAGTACACAAAAGAAGGCGACACAGCCCAGTGAGGGGAAAGGCGGGATTATTACACACGCATACGTAACGCCTTCTGATGTCTTTGGGTGGGCGGGCATCAGCTTGGTTGTGACGACGTGCACAATTTTCAAAGGCAAAACCATGGGAGAAGCGGTTTCGAGCAAATTGATGCAAAACAAGGAGGTGAAGCTGGCGTTTATCTACTGTACAGCAATCATCACACCTGCCCTTTGAGACAACGGAGTCACCGTTCAAAGTAGCGTGTATGCTCCCATCCCTTTGACTTGTTTTTTTTCTTTTTCTTTCGCGCTCACTATGTTGTGGGAATGTAGCAAGCAGATGTTTTCTGCGAAGTTTCACCCTTGTTTTTTTATCTTCCGCGCTGCTTCTGTGCCTCTTCTACTGCCGCAGTTGGCCACACAGGAGCTGGACCAAGGAACCTCAAAAAGAAAGAAAGAAAAAAGGCGAAAACAAACAAGTGTCCACACAACCCGAAGAAAAGAAGAGAAAGAAGCTTCGAGGAGGAGAAGCACTGAGTCGTGATAGTGGTACGAAGTCCAATGACGGACGAAGAGGAGACAAGATGTGTGGATCTTCGTCAGTCGTGGCGAACTTTCATGGTTCCCCGCAGCAGGACGAGGGCAGGGAGGGCAGGCGGTGGGGGTTGTGGCAATTACACGCTCCTTCGCCGTTTCCGCGTAGTTGGAACGGAGGCTGACGATCAGCCGCTCTTCTTTCTTTCCCTTATTAGCCCAAACCGAGAATTGCTCAGCGCGACGGCCCACCTGTTCGTTCAGTTTAACGCTCAGTTCCGCGACTGTGTGAAGGAGAGCGAAAACAAAATGACGACGTTGCGTGATCTCCATGAACAGCAGCTAACAGACCTTCTGGAGGCGGCAAACCGAGACACCAAAGACATGCTGGTGGGCTCAGAGCTGACGCAGAGGTTTGTCCTGAGGCATCAAGAGGAACTAGAGGAACTGCAGCAGGAATGCCGCGAAAGCGAAAGATCTCTCGAGCTGGAGCTGCGGCAGGGACTACTTGCCTTCTTGAAAACATCCGCACCCGATGCTCTGACTGCCCTTACAAGGGAAAAACTACGCGTAGGCGTTGATCAAGGCACTCGCATTACAAATATTTCGCACTTCGTCCCTTCACCAGTTCCTGTGCGCACGGTGGAGTTACCAAATCTTCTGCGCTACGAGAAGGTTGGAGTTCGCGCGAAGGACATTTCACTACGACCCGTGGTTGTAGACGTCTCACCGACATCATTTCTGCAAACCTGTCTCACTTCCCTTTGCTCAGAGGACGACGACACAGCACCTGCTGTGACGGAACATCTTCTTCGTTTGTCACAGCAGACTCACGCCGTGCTTTTGCTCATTGGTTCGCGGGCGGAGGCGGAAACACTCTTGTCAACGCAGTCTGCTGAGCTTTTGCTGGACAACTCTTTTTATTCTTGGGAATATCCACGGTTTGCTTCGTTAAGGCGACACCGTTATTTGAAATTGATGCTTTCCACACGGTTTTGGGGTGCCAATATTATTTTGCTTTGGACGCCGCCCAAAGAGGCAGGACCTCCGTCGGGGTGGCCCTTCGCCGTGGAGGATGCGCTTAACTTGGCCTTCTCTTGGAATGCGGACATGTTCTCAGTGGCCGTCATGACGTCGTCGAGTTATTGGCATGCTGCCTCTTTTCGGAGTTCCACTGAACAGGCGCAGGATGTGGCCATGGCGGTCCTGCGTCAGTTGCAGCGTGGTGTGGCTCGACTCGCGCACGAGGCTGCGGGGGTCAAACTCTCCACAACGTGGGGGATGCCAGAGGCGCCTGCGACACAAGCGGCACCGCAGCCGCAGCGATGGGACGACGGCTACGCTGCCAACTCTCCTGCTTCAGCAGGGATGCCGCAGCTGGCATTTAATACAAACATCGCCATTCGTGCCTTCTTTCCCTTTTCCGTTTCTCGGGCAGAAGGAGAGGGGCGACCTTCGTCGCACAGCGGCGCTCTGGCTGCCGCCGCTTCTTTTCCCTCCTTCCTTGCTGAAGCTGGTAGTCCTGATGGCGAGGCAAAGACGGAAGGAGGTCGGCAGAGGCGCAGCGTCCCTTTTGCGTCAGTTTCAAGTGGTGAAAGTTTTTCAAGTGACTTGGCGGCCTCACGTGAAGGTGATTGTCGCTCACAGCAGCCAATGTCGTTCAAGAAGTTGCTCGTGTACACTTTTGGCAAAACGGTTGTAGTTCATTGATTTTGTTTTTGTTTTTCCTCTCTGTATCTCTCTCCTTCTTCTGCCTCTTAGCCCTGTTTCTGGAAATGTGAGGTCAACTGCGCCCGGCATTGGTTTTTTTTTTTTATTGTTGCTGCTGCGCATGCTGCCGCCGAGGGGGACCGCGGTGACGGCAGACGTGGCGGTGGCACTGACGTTATGCCTTTGGGTTCCTTTTTTTTGTTTCTTTCGTCACTCTTTTCCCACAGGGCGCCGGTGAGGAGGAGTGTTTTTGCGAGGCTGCACACACACACACACACACACACTTACTCACTCACTCACTCACTGACTCAAATAATCGTTTGCTGTTGGCGCGTGAGGAAAACGCAAAGGGGAAGGGGGAGCGCAAAGGCAAGAAGAAAAAATAAAACAGAAAAGAAAATAAGTGAGAACACCCGACGGCCGAGCCGACACACGCACAGGCATTTTATACAAGGGTGCTATCGAATAACAAGAAGAAGAACAAGAACAAGGAAGAGGGGCGTGTACGAGGGTTCGCGCATGCCCTCAAAGGGAAGAGCGAGCTCGCCGGCTGGCTTGCCCCCGCGCTCAGCCGAGGAATCGTGGGACGAGCACATTGATGCTGTGCTTTCTGAGCTGCAACAGCTATACTTTGAGCGTATTCGCCCCGTCGAGAAGAAGTTTCAGTATGACGTCTTTCGACCCTCTTGGTTCTCCGAGGCAATTGTGCAAAAGAAACCATTTGTGACGTTTTTGGGTCCTTTTTCCGCAGGGAAGTCTACGTTTATTAACTACTTGCTGCAAAGCAACCACCTCCTAACGGGGCCGCAGCCAGTAACGGACAAGTTCACGGTGATTATGCACGGTGAGGAGATTCAGCAGGTCCCTGGACGTGTACTTATGGCGGATAGTTCACAGCCATTTCGCGGGCTCAGTCAGTTTGGTGACACCTTCGCGGAGGTATTTCAAGGCTTGCTTGTGCCGCACCCCCTTTTGCAGTCGGTGTCGCTGATCGACACCCCGGGTGTACTAGAGGCGGCGGGCGATATTCACTCGCGGCGGTACGACTACGTTAAGATTTGCCGGTGGTTTGTCGAAAAGAGCGACCTTGTGTTTCTTCTTTTTGACCCGACCAAGTTGGATGCAGGGATGGAGCTTCGGATGTTGTTTAAGCACGCCCTGTGTGGTCACGAAAGCAAAATACGCATTGTGTTAAACAAAGCAGACTCGGTGGGGCCACAGGAGCTGATGCGTGTCTACGGCGCTCTGTTTTGGAATCTCTCCAGCCTTATATGTTCGACGGAACCACCGCGTGTGTACGTTTCCAGTTTTTGGGACCAGCCATATAGAAAAGGCACCGACCATAATCTCTTTACAGACGAAAAGTCCGATCTACTCTACGATCTGACGGAAGTAGTGCCGCTGCAGTCCCTTGATCAGCGTGTCACCTCAGTGATGCAGCGGGCGAAGCTGGTTCTCATCTTTGCACTCTTGTGCGCCACCTACAAGTCCCGCTTGCCTTGGCTGATGGGAAAAGATAAGGCTCGTGCAGAGTTCCTTGCACAGCTGCCGCAGATTGCAGAGGACCTCGCAAGTACGTACCGTCTGGGCGTAACCGACTTTCCCACCCGTGAGGAGATGGTGGCGTTCTTGTCAAAGATCCGAGCGGAAGAATTTTACGATATGAATCGCCTGCGAAAGAAGGGGTGGCCAAACTTGCTAAAGCAGACGATTGAAGAGGATCTGCCTATGCTTCTTAAGCCGATCAAACAAAGCGCCGTGGTAGACCCACGCGACCGCAAACACGCCATTATGATGCAGCGTAATTACATCAAGCAAATGTCAGATCAATTGGCGGGTCAGCGTGGGAAACAAGGTGGACTGGGCCAGCAGCAGATTTCAGAACACCGTGCTCAAACCATGCCGAATGCTGCTTTTCTGACCGCCGCCCTTAGTTCCTCTATGCAAGTGCCACAACAAGCTTCATCCCCGCAATTGACGCCAGATCAAATGACAATGATGATGCAGATGATGCAGAACATGATGATGCAGTCACAGCCGCAGCCGCAGCCACAATTGCTGCAGATAGAGCAAGCTCCCACGCAGCAGTTGACGCCAGATCAAATGGCAATGATGATGCAATACATGTCCTCCCAGAATCAGCAGCGGTAACACTGTAGTAGTAGTAGACTTTTTTGGTTTGTTATATATTTATAATTCCTTCCCCCCCCTCCACACACACACACCGTCGCTTTTGTTTGCTTGTTTCTTGCCCTCTGCCCCTTTTATTTCATTCTGCAACACAACATCCGTTGGTTTGTGTTCCGTCCCATATTATTTTGTAGACGGGCGTGTGGTGCGGCTGATGATGGCGAGGGCGATGTCGCGCAAACAACGCCAACTGGAGGGAGAAAAAGAAGCACCATTACCAGTAAAATGAACAGTGCACTGATTATTTTTTTTTTACAGGCACTGTTTTTTTTTTTTTTTGTCTTGGTTTGCTCACAATGCGTTTTATCGTTTTTTTTTTTTTTGCTTGACCCTGTCTTCCTCTGAGCACGTGATTTTAGTTGACGCTCCCAATCCCATTTTATGTGGCCTTTTCTTCTTGTCTTGCTTTCAATCCTTTTTATGCACCATATTCTGCTCCCGTGCATCTCTACTTGCTCCTGTCTTGTGTTGAATTGAACGGAGCCCTGTTTTTTATTTTATTTATTTTATTTTTTCCATTGTGTCTGTGTCCCTCTTATTCCTGTTCTATTCTTCTTGCGTGTGTTGTTTTTCCCCCCTGTTTCTTGATGCATATGCATGCGACACGTGTGTTGCAATTAACACTTTCTTTACTGTAGCGGTCTCCTTCTCTCCCCCACTCCCCTGCGCCGCAACGGGCGGACGGAGACCTCTGGAGGCGTTTCGCGTGGCGATGCGGAGGCAGCGAGAGGATGACGGAGACGGCGGCGAGGAGCGGAGGTTACCTGCGGCGCGATTGGAGGGCCCAGGGTCTGCGAAGCTGCCCGTCGTTGGGGCCGCGGTCAATCCCTTCACAATGCGGCCGTTTTCAAGGCAGTATTACGAACTCCTTGCCGTGCGAGCCACACTCCCGGTATATGAAAAGGCGGAATTGCTCAAGCAATACGTGCGTGACCATCAAGTTGTGCTGCTTGTGGGAGAGACCGGGAGCGGAAAAACCACCCAGGTCCCACACTTCGTCGCTGAAATGGGTCGTTCAGGCCTCGTTGCTTGCACCCAACCTCGAAGAATCGCCGCCATTTCTGTGGCAACGCGTGTCGCCACGGAGATGGACGTCAAGCTTGGAGAAGAGGTTGGCTACCATGTTCGTTTTCAGTCCATGATGGGTGAAAAAACGCGGGTTCTTTACATGACAGATGGCATGCTGCTACGAGAGGCCTTCTCGGATCACGAGTTGTCACGCTTTGGTGTTATTATTGTGGATGAGGCACATGAACGCACAATAGACACAGACGTTCTGCTTGGTGTTTTGCGTCTTCTGATGGACCGCCGTCCTGAGTTTCGACTAATTGTCATGTCTGCGACACTTGACATGCAAAAGTTTCGGGCCTACTTCCCGCACGCACCACTATTGCAAGTAACAGGTCGTATGTATGATGTTCAAGTTAAATATACGCCATACGCGGTAAAAGATTACGTAGAGGCCTCTGTTCAGTGCGTGTGTGATATTCATATGAATGAGTCACCCGGAGATGTCTTGTGCTTTCTCACAGGTGAGGCGGAAATTGAGAAGGCCGTGACGATGACGAAAATGAAACTTGGTTCTTTGGTGGTGC
Source organism: Trypanosoma conorhini (assembly GCF_003719485.1). NCBI lineage: Eukaryota > Euglenozoa > Kinetoplastea > Trypanosomatida > Trypanosomatidae > Trypanosoma > Trypanosoma conorhini. The sequence goes on along the minus strand of NW_021704263.1, from coordinate 24,809 downwards.
GGGATTTGGAGACCACGCGTGACAGTCAAGAACCAATGTGGGTGCAGGTCCTGCCTCTGTACGGCTCACTGGGTGTGGAAGAGCAAAAGCGCGTATTTCCCCCTGCTGGCCCTCATACCAGGAAGGTGATCTTCGCCACGAACATTGCGGAGACCTCACTTACCATTGACGGGATTGTTTACGTGGTTGATTGTGGGTATCATAAGCAAAGTTTATATAACTCGGAAGTTCGTGTGGACTACCTACTCCCCGCAGTCATTAGCAAAGCCTCAGCTGAGCAGCGTAAAGGGCGTGCGGGGCGAACGCGCCCGGGGAAGTGCTTCCGCCTGTTTCGTATACAGGACTTTGCTACTTTTCCGGACCAGACTCATCCTGAGGTGCTGCGTTCAAGTTTGGTCAATACTGTGCTCTTGCTGCTTAAGCTTGAGGTGGAGAATCCCTACCAGTTTGCCTTCCTTGACCCACCCTCCCAGCAAAGCATCACAGATGCATATTACCAGCTGAGCTTCTTTGGGGCCGTCGACGACGACCTGCGACTGACGGACTTTGGCAAATTAATGGCAGAGTTTCCTGTCGATGCCTGTCTTGCCCGCATGCTAATACGCTCCGCAGAACACCGTTGTGGCGCCGACGCGGTGGTTATTGCTTCCATGTTAGAAGTTGGTAATGTCTACGTGCGTCCGGCAGGGCGTGGAAACGAGGCGGATCAACAGCACGCGACATTTCAGCACCCCGACGGCGATCACCTGACACTTTTTAACGTGTTTCATGCCTTTTGGCGCAACAATCAATCGCCGCAGTACTGTTTTGATCACTTTTTGCGCTATCAGGCTCTGGCGCAGGCCACTCGTGTATATCTGCAGCTGACGAAGCTAATGGGGAAAAAGCAAATTCCTATTGTCTCCACCTACGATAGTAAGACGCGGTCCGTAGACTCGGTGGCGCTGCGGAAGGCGGTGCTTGAGGGCTTCTTCACGCAGGTTGCCTACAAGTCGCCTAATGCAGAAAATTACAAGACCGTGAAGGATTCTCAGTGGGTTGTGTTGCACCGTCAGTCGGTGTTAGCTAAGAGAAAGCGTCCGGCGTGGATTGTCTACGACCGCCTTGAAGTGCAGGGCAACGAGGGGACCTTCATTCGTGTCTCGTCAAGGATTGAACCGGAGTGGCTGCTTGCGGTCAGTGACTTCTTCACAGATCCGGCGGAGTTGGCTGACGGGGAGATTTGTCACATATTAAAATGCCTAAGCAAAAACGATTCGGTAACTTCACCTTCCCCTCACGCATAGCGGTTGGTCTCTTGTGCTCATAAACCGAGGGAGGTGCATCAATGAGGACGGCTACGACGAGGAAAAAAATGTTGCACTGTCTTTTTTTTTGTCGGTGTTGTTCTTCTGTTTTCTCCACCGTTTAAGGCCCCCCGAAACCCTTGACTGTTCAACTACCTGCATCCATTAGGCACTCTCAGTATTGCCATTATTAATTTGCTTTTCACCGTCTCATTCGGCGCTTTGCTTTTCCCTTTTCTTTTGTATTGTGTGTGTGTGTGCCGGAATTATGAAGTCGGCGAGACACACACATGGAGCTGCAGCAGGGCGCTGATGGGAACATAGAGCTTGAGGTTGTCAGGACGGACGGACGCCCAATTGTTTGTCGCCCGATAGACGTGGGCGAGTTGCTCAACCAAAAAGGCCGCACCGTCGAGGTGGGCGACGGTGTTCACGTCCGGCTGGAGGAGTACAGTAGCGAGGAATTTGCCTCCACCTCTGATGAGGCGGCGGAGGGGACCGACAGCGATGGGAGCGCGAGTGAGTGCGTGAGCAGCGGCAGGATAGAAGCCCCGCCGGGGTACCGCAGGGTGGCCGGGCACGACGACGCCTTCAGCCTCCGCGGAGGCGGGGAGGTTCCCGACGCGAAGAGGCTGCGTCCCCAATCGCCGGGCCGAAGCATGGAGGTTGCAGTTACGCGCCCTAGCAGCAGCAGCAGCAACAACAACAACAAGCACGGCAAAGGGACACTTCCCTCCCGTCGTGACGTCTGGGCCGCCTTTGCGCCCCCAACAGACCCTGAGAGAAGTTATAAGTGGCTTCAGTCGACCTCGCTCATGCCAAGTGCAACGTCTAGGCGTTTTCGGCTGCCTCCGCTCATGTTACATGCCGCGGCGTCTTACCTAAGCCCTGTCGACCAAGGGCAGCGGATTCTCGTGCACGGGGGGACGACCAACGTTGGCAAAACGGTGGAGAGGGAGGTGTATGAATTTTCGCTTCTAACGGGCCATTGGCGACGACTGGAGGGCAAACATGTGCTTTTCCCCGGTAATTATGGCCATGCCGCGGTGGTGGTGGAACAGCCTCAACGTCTTGTGGTGATCGGGGGTGTGGGTCCTGGCGGCAATCCGGTCCAGACGGAAACGGCTTCTGATGACTTCTTCAAGCAACGGGGCCGTCTTCTGTTCCCATGCAAAGGCACGGGAAGGACAAGGCGACCACCATCGCTGCGGACAGAGATTGTTGACTCAGAGAAACCAACACTCTGGTCTCTTGCAATGCAAGTTGAACAAGAACCCTCGCTTGGTCTCTTGCCGATGTTATTTGAGATGGACCTGAAGACTCTCCGTTGGAGAGTCGTCCAGACAACTCCAGAGATTCCTGTGGCTTTTCACACATCTGTAGCAATTTCTCATACAATTTATGTGTTTGGAGGTCTGACAAATCGACTACTCGTTTCTACACAGCTTATAGCGATCGATGCTAAGACCTATACTGTTTCACTCGTTCACTCATCTACGGTTGCCCCAAAGGCACGCTATCTGCACACTGCCATCATGTATGGGAATTGGATGATCATCTATGGAGGCTTTGATGCGCACAACAACCCACTAGATGACGTGTGGGCTTTCGATGTGGTAAATAGACGTTGGGAGCAGTTGGAGTGTCACGGAGCGCCTGCTCGTGGTGCGCATGCGTCTTGTCTTGTGGGCTCGCGTTTATTTGTCGTTGGGGGTTTTGGAAGCGCCATCGCAGCTGGGGAAAAACCCACAAGTAGTATCTTTGCGCTTCAGCTGGTACCAACCAGCACGGGGCAGTATCTCTGGAAGCAGCTGACCGTGCGACCTACAATTCCCCCGATTGCTTTCTCCGTTGCATGCCACTGCGCCGATGACGCTTCGCTTATTCTGTACGGTGGATGCACCGTCGCCGGAAAGAGTATGCCGAAGCGTACGCCGGACGCAAAGAGGCTGAAACCACGTGTGGCAGCCATCCAGAGTGGCGGCAAGAGGCATAACCACAGACACCTCCACGATGCTGACGACGAGGATGGGAACGATGACGATTTCTGGAAGGGATTGCTGCCTTTTAATGACGGCCTTGTGCTTACGTTTCCGGTGAAGCGGCAGAAGAAGAGTTTGGCGGGCTCTCACGCCGACGGTAGTGAGGAGACGGCGATGTACGTGAACGAGCTTGGGGTGGTGACGGACCCCGAGGAAATGACCCCAGAGTTCCGGGCATTTGTGCGACGGCAACACGATTTTCTCCTCATGAAAGACGCGTCGCGCGCGCAGGCGATGAAACGGACGACGATTGAGGAACTTGAGAACATGGAGCCACACTTGTATTTGACGCCAGAGGAGATTGCGTTGCTGCTGGACCGAGGTAACCTCCTGTGCGACAGCTTTACCGAGTACAAGATGGAGACGCTTCCACACAACATCCCCGACAGAGAAAATCGCGTGCACCTTAACGACGAATGCCTCTCTCTCAGTCGCCAGATAAGGGATGTACTGGTGTCTATGAAGGGACAGGCTCCTGGGCTGACGGCAGTGAAGTCCAAAACGCACCGGGTAAAAACGGGAGAGAAGTTTGAGGACCATTCAGCCGCCAAACCATTTCGTCGTGTGGTTGTCATGGGCCTTGTGAAGGAAATTAAGGCAAATCTCAAGCGTATTCATACCTTGAATAAAGTTATTCTGACCCTGGAGTGGGAGGAAAAGCTGGTTTACCTTGACGCCGTCAAGAAGATGAAGACACGGCTAGTGGAGTTTGTGCAAACTGTGAAGGATGTCCTTGACAAGTACATTGAGCGAAGTGTAGAGTCCTTGGTCTCTGCCGCGGAGAAGCAGAAGGACAACCTGCGACGGTTGGCAGAGATTGTGGAGAAGAATCGGCATGACAAGATATTTCAAACCGAGGAGCCCGATCCAGAGCGTCAGCGGGTGAAGCAGATGTGGAGGAAAGGTGAGGGAAGTGCAAGTCCGCAGAAGGATTCCAAGCGGTCTGTCTCACTTTATCGTCATCGCCGTCGCTCTCGTTCCACTGGGGCGGGCTACTACAAGGATGAAGCCAAGGCGGTTATTTCACTGCAACCAAAGGAAGTTGAACATTTGCTTAAAAAAGTGCAGCTTGTGCTTAAGGTGGCGAACTTATTTGGTGACTACTGCAAGTCGACGAAATCGCCTGAGCATAGGCAGCCAAGTGAGGGGCCACCGCCACCGTCTGCAGCGCCTCCGACCCTCGCCGCCTCGGAAGCTCAAGCTCTTGCTGTTCCTTCTGCGCTTGCTATTGTGGAAGCAGTGGCCCCTTCTAATCTTGCACTAGTAACCCGCACGGCTGAAACAGACATGGGGGCCGCTTCCCCGAGTGAGCTTGTTATACGCCGCTCAGATGCCATTCGGCAAGAGGCCATGGAAAAGGCAGTTGCTGTGGGCCAATGTGTGCGTGCGTTCGCAAAGGAGTTGGAGACACCTTCCCTGGTAGGTGACAAGCTGGATTCCCAAACTGGTGTCAGTAAGGATGGGGATGGGCAGACACTTTTGCGCCTTTCCTCGCTACGTCCTCTTCTGTCGTGTAAGCGGCAACTGGTGCAACTCGGCGAGAAGGTTCCTGGAATTCGCGTCAATCGTTGGTCAGTGGAAGATGTTGCTGGCGCCCCTCAGGACGAAGAGGCCCAAAAACGTTTTGAGAGGATGTCAATGTGTTTGTCCGCGCTTGTGCAGCGCCTCACGGCAACCTTTTTGGCCAAGGCGGGGGGGAGGCAGCCTCGATCGGCGATCAGGCAGGTGCAGCTTGAGGGGGCTCGGAGAGCTGCGTCATCCTCTTCTGCACACCCGCCCCCGCGTGCACCACGGCCCCGCTTATTGCTAACGTCGCCGTCGCCTTTGTCCACGAGGCATGGACGGGTAGTGAGGGTTATTCCTACGGCGGGTCCAAGTGAGGTCGCTGCGATCCACCAGGGTGGAGAGGAAGGCGCTCCACAGAAGCAAGAAACATCACCATCACCGCCACGAGAGCACCAGCAAGAAGAAGAAGAAAAAAAGCAACCTTCATCTTGCGTCTTTGCACCGCTTTCTACTCCATGGGTGCCTGTGCACCCACCTAGTCTTGACGCGACTGCTGCGACGCCAGAAATACCCAGACCCATTTCTCTCACCTCAAATGAGGCGAAGTCACTTGTGGCGCCGTTGTATACCGCGAGTCCTTTCACTGGCGAGGGTGTTATTATTTCATCTGTGAAGGAGACAAAGGTCATTCCGAACGCCAATCCCCGAGAAGCCACTTGGGAAGAGAAAAATTCTGCTACTATCGCTCCCTGTACAGACGCCTTTAACGCTGTTTCGTGCGGAGATGCACGACAACCGCAACCACCATGCATTGTTGTTTCCAGGGGTCCAACTACTACGAAAACTGATTTTAATTTGTCTATGCTGACGGAGTTGAGTCCATTGGGAGGGTCATTATCTGCTACACATATAGACATGCGGCCGGGCATGGTGGAGGGCGATAAGCCTGCTTCATCCGGTATGGTGAGCCTTTCTCCAGGAGTTTTTCGTGGCCCCAACGCGTCTGTTGTTGAGGGGCGTCCAGAAATGGGTCTTTCGCCCCAACAAGAGACGATGATCCTTGAAGATGATTATTTTCTCTTCGGGCGGCGCTACGCCTCGGAGCCGGTGGTTGCCCCGCCTGTTGTGGAAGACACAGAGAGGCGTCAGGTCGTTGCGGCGGTGGATTCTCCACTAGTGGATCGCCCTGAGAGGACGGTGAAGGTGTCACCGCCCGTGGGGACGCCTGCGGGCCTCACTGTGGCAGCGCCGCGAAGGCACGTGGGACCCTCGTTGTCCCGCCAACGTCCCTCTTCCGACCCTGCGCCGGCGGCGTGGACGGATGCCTCTGCGAGGCCTCTGAGGGAGGAAATGTTTCGCGGAAGACTAACGCCTGGTGAGGTGCAGATCCTACAGGCAAGGGAGCGTCTGCGCGCCCCGTCATCGCGGCGGTGAGCAACGAGAGGAAAAAAATTAAAGGATAAAAAAAAGCATAAAAAATGCAACAAGGACACCAAAAATGAATTAAAAAAAACGTAACGTCCGTGACCTTCCCATAGATGAGAAAGAGACCGATAGAATAAAAAGGAACGACATAGATTTGAATTTGTGTGTTTTTTATGTATTTTTTTTTTGCCTTCCTTTACCGGGAAAGTCTGCATAGTTGAGGAGGGAGGAGGGAAGAAGTACACTCCATTGTGTTTTAGAGGGAGATTGGGGGAGGGGAATGTTTTTATAGTTGCATTTACGTATAGAATGAGTTGAGGGAAGTAAACAATACAAGGTGGGGCACGAAGCACGGAAACGGAACAGCGGCGGTCACTGGTGTGGTGAGTGAGGAAACTGCAATATTGCTTTCTGGCAATAGCTACACGATTGAGAGACAAAAATAGTAATAATAAAAGAAAGGTCACCCATGGGTGAGACATGCGGCTGTTGCTTTCGTACATGCATATTTTCGTTATCCAACTCTTTCTTGCTTCTTTTTTCTTTCTTCGTAAACTGCAGGTTGCCTCTTTTTGTACCGCTTATCGACCCTCCACCCACCCCGGCGTCTCCATTGTGGCGCGAGGGAAAAAGTATAGGTGCATACTTTTCTATATAGCAAAAGGAAGGAGGATATTCTGGCGTGAGGAGGAGGTGTTTCCTGCGCAGTTTACCTCTGCCGTCGAAGGGCAATCAAAGGCGGGATAAAACGGGGAACGAAAAAAGAAAGTAAAACGAAACAAAAACAGACAAACAAACAAACACACACACACACACACACACACACAGAACAAAAAAAGTCTGATAAGAGAGACTCCACACTGGAAGCAGCGTCCAAAGTGAAAGGGGAAAAAAAAAGAGTGTAGAAAAAGCAAAAAAAAAACGTTACTGTGTTTCGGGGTATTGGTATAGGCGAATGAGGGAGGAGCAGAGGTACCTGCCGTTTGGGCGACGGGATCCATTGGCGCGCGACTACGAGGTGGCCAAACGACCCATTTTTTTGCTGGACGGTTGGAATATTGTGCAGGGAACCGATGCTGCTGCATATGTCTCTAGCGGAGTAACAGATGGCGTGATGTACGGCACCAACGGAGCTCTAGGCGTTCGGCACCGCAGTGAGGGTGAGACTATTGGTTTTGAAACAAATGTCTTCCTGAATGGGGTGTACCACAGTGTTCCAATTGATAAGCACATAAAAAGTGAGGCCTTACCCGACGAGATGCAGCTTGGGGCCACTGTGTGTGGTGTCAATCTTGACTGCCTTATCGATGGCGACTGTGGCACTCTTCGGGCCCTGCCTTCTCGATGGCTTGATTTACGTAGTGCAACTTATCACAGTGAATGCCGTGAAGTAATGAGTGGGGATGGTGGACTGATGTTTGATGGTGCCTATCGCCGTGTCGTCTCCATGAAGGAGCTGGATTTGTGGGGGGCAGAGGTTGCTTACTCCAATTTTTTGCTTGGCTCGTCGTCCAGTGATCTCCAACTCCCCGAATCCCCTGATTATATTCCTCCCACAAACATTATAAGTTTCTTGAGCTCTGATAATACTTTTCCTTCTTACTCCTTGGAATTTCATGTGACAGTGACGGTGGATTTGCGAGAGTGGGTTGTGCTGCGCGGTGACAGCGCAGATGATATTCTGCTGCAGTCCCGCACCTCAGGCGTCGTCGTGAGTACGGCTACGCAATCCACCTGCGTTGTGGAGTACGAGAGTGGCTCCTCAAGGCTTGTCCCAGAGGACCAGGTGTTGTCCGAGAGAGGAGACCACACCTTACTGGATAGAAATTTTGCCGCGGCGGCCGTGTCGTATCCCAGTGAAAGCGAGAGTGACCCCGGGTATGGGGGCGGCGGCCTTTCTTCCTTTGTGAACCCCCGAAGCAAGAGCATGTCTTTCAGGAAGCGGTTTCACTTAACCCTCAGCGCCGATTCAATGCCAGTGAAATTAACGCTAACGTTTTTGGCCCGACACCACAGTGGTGGGATTCCCCCTTCCCGTCCGTTCCCCGGTATTTCAGAAATAATTGATGACCAGCGCCTGATTTTGGATAAATTCTGGGATCGTTTTGATATTGATTTGGAGCAACAAGAGGAGCTGACACCAAATCGATTACGTCTCTCGCTGCTGTTCAACGCATTTCGATTATTTTGTGTTTCCCATAACCTGCACAATGGGCTGCCGCGGGGAGGGTGCTCCGCCACCAAAAAGAGTCTGTTGTATGATCTTCATCAGTATTTGTACCATGGTATTTTCTATACCCTGACCTCGCCGCCGCAGGCCTTGGCTTTGATCCGAAGCCTCTATTCCCTTCTTCCCCAGGCAAGAGTAAACGCTCATCGTATTTCGCTAAAGCACGGCGCCGTCTTTCCACGAAGCACCATTAAAGGGACGGAGTGTCAACACTACAATACCGTGAGCCAGGCACGATTGTATGTGAATGCCGAGATTGGGTACATCATTAACTTTTTCTTTGCCGCAGCAGAACACATTGATCAAAAGGACCGCCTATGGCTTCTAGAGCTCATGCTAGAAACAGCGCGTGTGTGGCCGCAGTTGGGGGAATGGGTGGAGAGTGAAGCTGCGTTTCGTCTGGATAATATTGCAGGGCCTGATGAATACAACAGCACAGCCTCTGGAAACTTTTATATTCACTTATCTGCCAAAATGCATTTGCGGAATGCCCTAGACCTCTATGAACAGCAACAGTGTTTACTTGGAGAAGCGGCCATGATGCGTCTGCTAAAACAAATTAATATGGACAAATCCGAGCTTGAAGATTTTAGATCTACCTCCGACGGCATTGTGGTACGTCGTAAGGATTACTTGGGCGTGTACATGGTGCATGACTACTTTAATACACTTGAGGAATGGAGAGCCGAGCGACCTAAGCACCCACTGTCAATGAACTACCATCCCCTCGCAATTTTTCGTCACATGCTTGTTGATGTTCCTGAGGTATTGTTGGGAATGATTTTGTATCAGGACATGTTCGAAAAAAAAGATTTGGTGAAAAACTTGGCTCACTACGAAGCACTTTGCACGTATGATTCACCCGAGTCTCTCGCTATTGTTTCAGCGATGGATTTTCAATCCAACGGGGCATTCTCGCATGGGATTCCGTTACTGCGCTCATTGCTGTGTCTAGACGTGGATAATGTCATTTACACTGCCGATGAGGGACTCGATTTTGGTGCAATGTCTTCCGCATGGGTTTCCATTGTTAGCGGCATCGGGGGGCTTAAATTGGGTCAACGGACCCTTTGTTTAGATCCATGCTTTCCCGCAGGATTGACGGTTGTCAAGTTTACAATTTGTTGGCGGGGGGCAACGTTGCGTACCACGGTGGACAAGGATTGCGTTACATATGAGCTTCTTGCAGGGGACAGTATTCGGTTTGTGCATGGTAGCGGGCATCGGATTCACCTTCACGCGGGGTTTCACCGCTTTGCTGCCAAGCGGCAAGTGTCTGTGCCGCGGCAGATGCGAAGCAGCGGGGGGGAATTTGACGGTGCCATCTTTCTTTGCGAGACATTGTTCGACGACATCATGGACATCAACTACGCGGCGTGGTACAAAACGCTTGAGTCCCTGTTTGAGAATTACAGAACACTGCACCTTCGTGAAATTAAACCCTTAACACCGGAGGAATACCTTGAGAAAGTTGTCTACCAAGCAGAAGAGCGTGAGATTGCCTTTAGTGGCATTCACAATGTCTTGTTGTCCCGTGGGATTGACCTCGAGCTCGGCACCCCAGACGATGCCGAGATTGTTGAGACACGCTACGGACTGGCGAACGCCAAGTTGGCAGAGGTGGCAGAAATAATGTCTCGCGTGAACCCGCGCGTGAACGCCTCGATGTACGCCCTGTTGAAGGATCTTGCCAACAGCGGCATTGCGCTTGCGGTGGTGACGTACACGCGAAGCCTCAAGGCTCTCCTGCACTATAATCCTGAGATGATGTCGCTCTTCCTTGCTTCTATTGACGGGGAAGAGGCGCACGCTCGACACATCAAAAGTCGTCCTCATGTTGACATTTTCCTTCGTGGGGCCGAAAAAATTCACGTGGATCCGGCGCGCTGCCTTGTCTTCGCCACGCATCTTGATCGCGGCTTTACGGCCGCCAACCTCGCCAAGTTTCGCATGTTTTTTGACGTGGAGGTGAAATTTGTGATAACTCCGGTCTCGCCGGGCCCGCATCCGTATCCCAAGCCTTCCGGGGAATTGGCAAACGCAGCGGGGTCGGATGCTGCCCCGCTCTTTTTGTCGCTCTCACGGAATCATCTGCCAACGACAGTTGACGCCCTGGAGGACATGTTGTACGAGCGCAGCGAAGCTGCGGGTGATCCGGGCATGGCGTGAGCCGGGGCTGGAACGAGACGCCCAAGGACTACCGAGGGTTGAGCATCGAGGGGTACCGTGAGTGGGAAGGGCCGCGACACAAATACATGGAGGCAAGTCAGTTTTGCGTGCCTTTTCTGGAGGCAACTGAGGGACGAAATGAGACTACGCACACGCACACACGCACACGCATAATGCCAACAATATGGGTTCCTTGTCGAGGTTTTGGATGGAAGGAGCTGATCTAAACGCACGCTTGTACGCACAACGGCGCTCCCTCTTTGCGTTAGTGTATATGTACATATTTGCGGGAGGTTTGAGTTGTCCTTGACTTTAGAAAATTAGTAGTCAGTGTTCTTCCCTCGCTCCCTCTATCTCGTTGTTCTTTTGCCGTGTCTGTGACTCTGATGCTGCCACTATCAGGGGAGAGTTGCTGGTTTGTTTTGGGAGTTTTCTGACTACCACTGAGGATGATCATGTTTGTTGTTGCTGTTGTTGTTGCTGCTGTGCCCCACTGTCTTTTGTCGGCGCGGATTTGTATGAGCTGCCTTTTCATTCTCTCATCATAACTCCTTGTTTTTTTTTCTCACCTTATTCTGGCCCATCTTGCTTTTCTTGTATGCATGTTATTCTTTAACTGCGGTAGAGTACGGTAAGCCACCATGTCAGTCACAGACACACTTGGGCCGCTGTTTACCTTCCTCATCGTTGTCAATGTTATGGGCACAGCCATGCCGCTGGTGCGGCATCGCTTTGTTTGGTATACTCTGGCGTTTGTCTTGTTTGGCTTTGCCGGTCTTTTTCTGATGTTGGCCGTTATTTTCCTCCTTGCTGACTCAGCGGTTTCACTCTACGATGTTAATACCAAGGGAGAGGTGAGGGTGCAAGCGACGGTCCCATTTGACCCAGCATCGTTTTTTTTAGTCAACGTGACTATGACCACGTTGATGTCCACCGCGGTGCTAGCGATGGTGGCTTGGCTCTGCTATCAGTCCCGCAAGAGCTGGCACGTCTACATTCTGCCGATGCTGCGTGACCTGAACGCACTCGAGCAATCTGTTTGGTCCAATGCGCTGGACCTCCGTGACCGCGTTGTTCCAGACTCACTGTGAGGGCGTCTGCGCCTCACATAACGAAGTGGGGCATTTGCGAAAAAGGGATTCGCGCTGATTGCACCAGAGACGAAGCCCAGCAAATGCAAGAAGAAGAATAGTAATAAAAGCAGGTGTGTCCTCCTGCGTCTCTGCCAGCTTCACATGTTTGCCTGCTTAGTTTTTGTTACTTATGTTCCTCTTTCTTTACTATTGTGTTGACTTGCTTCTTCATCCTTGCAATTTCCAGCATAGGTGGCCCTGAAGTACGCTCGCAGCATAGCGGTATATTTCTTCTTCGTGCTGCTGCTGCTGTTGCTGTTGGTGTTGGTGGTGAAGCAATTATTTGCTCCACACTCGGGAACCCACCAAAGACCCTTTGCAGTTTCACACGGCGCGGCGCCAGGCTCAACAACTCGCGACAATTCGACGCAACTCCATTTTCTGCCGGGCCGCTGCGTGTGCACTGGGGCCCACACACCACTGGCTCCACCAGAAGCTCGGGCCGAAGGTCAACGCCACGGTCGACGGGCCGCGGTCAAAGTCAAGTATTGCACGCATGGCGCGGCAGCCCAATACTGTCGTTGTGCTGCATCCTGTCAACAGCGACGTCGTCACGTTGGATATCTGTTTACAACTCGATGCCTCTTCGGGGTCCGTCTGGCGGAAGAATATGGCTAGAAGCGAAGACGAGGCGGCAGTGAAGACGATTGAACGGCTTCAGATTCTACTGGTTCAACAGAAGGGAGAGAAGAAAGGCCGACGAGTGACGAGGGACGAGTTACTCAAAGTTGCTCCACCTATTGAGGTTTTCGCCTTGGAGGGCGATGAAGCAGAGGTGGAAGGGCAAGCAATAACCCCAGCCACAACTCTGCTGAAGCCTTTAGATGCGTCTGTGTCTAACAACGTATTCTGGAAGCAGGCTAAGCAGATGTTAATTGGTTCGACCGCAGTGAAGGTGAAATACAACGTCCCCACCATTACATCTGTCGTCCCGCCCCCTGCACTTTATGTGGGAGTGCCGGCCGTTTGCTCTGGCGTGACCACGTTGTTCACGTCAGAGCTTGGCATTCGATATGAATGGTGTTTGTGTGTCACAGGTGCAGACGAGCACGCCTCTATACGTGTCATTTCCACAGATGCTGTTTTTACTCCCTTGGAGGAGCATGTAGGGAAGTCTTTGCTGCTGCGTGTATCTCCTGAGGGGGACTCTGGCCTCTGGACACAAGTTGAGTTGCCCCCTGTCCTTGCTGCCCTGCCGCCTATGGATCGGTGGAAACACACGTTGCAGCCGGCAGAGGCACCTGCTTTCAGGGTAGTGACGTACAATGTCCTCCACGATGAATTTTGCAGCACAAACGCGGCGAAAAGACGTATTTACCCCTTTGCGACTGATGACATCTTGTCATTGGAGTATCGGCAATCCCGCATTGTACAAGAGCTTCTCGCATACAAAGCCGATGTGATTTGTCTTCAGGAATGTGGGAAGAAGGTGTACCAACAATTTTTTGAGCGTGTCTTACGTCACAGTGGTTATGATGGACGTTACACGAACAAAAGTGGTGGTGTAAAAGAGGGTTGTGCATGCTTCTGGAGGCGAACCCGTTTTTGTATGGGTGAGGCACTTGATTTCCCGTTGAACCTGTCCACTCTGCAGGAGGATCACCCGGAATTGGGGGCACGTGTGTCACTGTACCCCGAATTTCGGGAAGCTCTTGAACATGTCACCTCCATTGGGGCGTTGGTTTTATTGAGGGACCTTCACACCAAGGAAGAGCTACTTGTTGGTAACACGCACCTCTTTTATCACGCCAACGCATGCCATATACGCTTGTTGCAGACATACATGTTGTTACACAAGTTGAAACTTTTTGCTGCGTCACGGCCATGTGTGGTCCTCTGTGGAGATTTCAACTTTACTCACACGACGGGCGGTTACAGACTTGTTACCAGGGGTCAGACGGGGGTCGAGCACCCTTCCTGGAAAAAGGGAGAACTTTTCTACTGGGGATGTGATCGCATGCTGGGCGTCAGCACGGAGGAAACGGAGATGCTCGAGGAGGGGGGCGAACAGGGGGCTTCGTCGGTGGGGCCAGCGACGGAGCAGACGAAACGCCAAACGCCACTCGAGGCCTTCCGCGAGACCCTTGAGGCGCCACTGCAGCTGACGGACGCGTATGACGCGACGGGGGAAAACTTGCCGTGGTCAAATTACACCATGACATTTCGCGAAGTCATTGATTACATCTTCTTCGCGCCGACTCGTCTCTCCGTTCTGCGCACTGTGCCTATTCCACCAGAGAGCGAAATATCGGAGAATGTCGCGTTACCGAATAGGCGGTATCCATCGGATCATCTTGCGTTAATTGCGGACTTGGCGTACACGTCCAATCCTCCCCCGTCGCAGTCACCGGCGTCACCGAGCCATACCCGCTGCGTCTAAGAGAAGAGGGGAGTGGGCATCGCCGGGTGGCTTTCTGTCGTTTAAAGCGACACTTTCCTTTACTTTTGGATCTATTTAGTGATGAATTTGCTGCTGCAACCCGCTCCGCACCGCTCCGTCCCCAGAAAAAAAGAAAATAATAAGAAAAAGGGCCGGAATAAAAGGAAAGATACGTTGGTTACGTGGAATAATCCCTTTTCTTTTTTATCGTTCTCACCGATACCTTTCTTCCCCCTAATCTACCTGTTTTCAAAGGTGCTGTGCGTATGCGTTTACCTCTCCCTCTCTCCCTCTCCCTCTCTCCCTCTCTGTGTGCATGTAAAATGTGTGCTGCTTTCTTCTTCCTTCTTGGTGCCTGCGGTTTCTCTGGGGGCGTGGGAGAAGCAGGGGAGAGTGGCGCGGGAGACGGCGGTCAGCGACGACGAAGATACGGGCCACAATAGGGAATACAGTGCACATAAATTGTGAACCCGGTGAACTCACGCCGCTGCAAGGCACCTGCGCCATGCTGTCTGCCACTCGTCGCCGCGCGGATGTTGGAAAAGAGTTGTATGGTAAACTGTCGACGCTCCCGGGAGATTTTTATGACTCGTGCCGGAGACACTTTGGAATCACCCTGCACCAAGACACTTTCATTGGGGTTCGTTCCTCACAGGTGCGAGGTTTGTTCTTGTCGACCAGCAGTAAACCAGTGGAGGCCAACAAGCCCATTGCCACTATTCCGCTTGCAGGTCTCTACACGGTTTCTAACATCGGAAGTAAACCCAACGCGCTTCGCAACGTAACCATCGATGATGTTCGCAATGCGGTGAGGGAGGAGGAGTTTAAGATTATGTCCCCTCAGTTTTACCTGAGCTTTCAATTTAGTGCCATCATCGCTAGTCTTCCGGACATCACTCATGCACAGGACGAAGAAGAAATGGAACGCATCACACACATTCTGCGTGGTGGCGCCATGCCTTGGGCTAGAATGATTGATGATGAAGATTTCAATGAACAGTTTATTTTCGGTATGTACGGTATGGCACTAGATACGTGGCAGCGACAAAGCTACGAGGAAATGACGAAGATGTTTCATCGCAATATCACCGCAATTCATGAAAAATTTGAGCCACCGTTTTCTGTAGACACATTTAGACGTATTGCACGTTTGGTTCTGGCGCGTGCAGAACACATGCCGCCTCTGGACTTCTACGATGGTTCGGCTATGTGGCGTCGTGCACGTCACTACTTGCGCCGCTGCATGAAACGACGAGATCCCTCAGAAGTGTGTATGGTGCCACTGCTTGACTTGGTTAATCATTCTAACCGGCCCAACTGTGGAGTGCGCGTCGGTCCGAGTCCGGTTGCGGGCGGCAAAGGTGCCATAACGCTTCACTCAATCGCCCGCATCAACCCTGGCCAGGAGATTTGCCGGCACTACAATTTTGCCATTAATCGCCCGAATGCCCTTTTCCGCTACGGGTTCTTGCCGTTTGACTTAATTTCCATAGTGGAGCACGACGCCATTGACGAGTACCTTGTCAAAAATCGGCAAATGCTGCGCGAGGAGTCGGAGGAGGTGCAAACGAGGCGGCAAAAGGAGAGGGAGGAGATCCACCGGCTGGAAAAGATTTTCCAACAGGCACGATCAGGACGATCGTCTGAAAAGGGATTCGAGCACTAAACTCTGCGACTGTGTTTCCGGTTGACATTTTTTGATCGGTTGATTCTTCATTATTTATTTACTTATTTATTTTCAATTCAGGTTGGGCGTAAAATGCGCAAATGCAGGCGTTTGCTCAGCATTGTTGCCTTTTCACTGATTGTGGTCATCGTTGCGTGGCGGTATCGCTTTTTGTTGTTGTGGTGGTTGTTGTTGCTGCTGCTGTTGCCATTCCCATCACTGCCACCTTCGTCGCGACCGTGTTGATAGTCATGCAGAACTTTTTCGCCGTCGATTCTCTTGGGAGCCCACGCCCTTTTTTTTTTGCGTTAGTGAATCGGGGGTGGTGGTGGCGGCAGGGAGGCACAAGGCGGCATCGGGCACAACAGGAAGAGGCAACTGTAAGTGTTCTTGCTTATTGCCGCCTCAACCGACCATCCCGCCTCGGATCCAAAGTTGGTGTTGCAACCCTTTTATGTGGCGTCTTTGCGGATGTAGGGCAGCTTTATTTCCGGTCTGTTCCACCGCCACGGGGCGACGGTATCTGGGAACCAGCAAGGACCCGCATCATCGCTCCGGGCACGGGGAAAGTGCTGTGACTGGTAGTAGCGTGGGTGACAATTCCCCGAGTGCGAAGTCTACGCCCGGTGTTGGTCAGCCGAACGCGGGCGAGGATAAGAAGATGCCCTCAGGTACGCCTTCTCAGTTCATTGCCACCACAGAAGTTTCTACACGCACCGGTGTGCGCTGGTTGGATGTGGCCGGACGGTCCCATTTATGGGCCGATGATTCTTTTTCAGGAGAAGGCGAGTTTTTGGCCCATGCTATGGAGGCCCTTCGTGGAGGAAAACTTCCACCCGACATGATGCCCAAAGTTTGCCATAACACGCGGGCCTTACCATTTGTTCACATTGAAAAAAAGTGGGCATCTTTGACCTTGCGCTACGCGCGACAGCATCCACGTTGGTTTTCAATGCTTTTGCATGATAATGTAAAGGACTTTTGCGCGACCGAATCAAGTGGCACGCAGCGGGCAAAGTACTCCAAGTTGCAAGAGATCGGTGAGGATGAGGAGGAGACTCCGCACTTTAGCGATGAGGACGGGGCTAAGGTGCGTTGTGGTCAAATAAATTCACTGGAAGGGGAGAGTGCTCAAAGTGGGATGTCGTCCCAAGTTAATATGGTGGAGTTGACGTATCGCCTGCACATCTTCTTATTTAAGGAATGTAGGGCCCCGACGGAGTACGGCGGAAAGGCGAGTACGCCGTATTTAAACCTTCAGCAGGCGGAAACGGTTTTTCAAGTGGGCGGAGGCGACACTAAATTGAATCCACTTGCCGGGCAATGGCGGATAGTTACAGTACACCGGTATCGTATGCCGTTTCTCGAACAGCTGTTGAGTCAGTGGGCGACAAGTGGACTGCGCGGAGGTACATGGATTGGCATCGTACAAAGGCTCGTTCATGGCGCCACTTTGAGTATACAAAGCCTGGATTACAAATATGCGGAACGCATTGATGAAGTTGAAATGTTTTTGTTTGACTCTTCTGCGAACATGAATGATCTTACTACGATTCTTGCGCAGTTGCATGTTATTAATCGACGATCAAAGATTCACGCCAACTTTCTTCGTGAAACCCAACGCAGCTACACGAAGCTTTTGAGTGCGTTAAACGTGCCTGTGGAATTGGAGGACCAGAGAGAGATTCTCTACCTTTCCAATGCCCTGTCGCTTGCTGATGAACTGCATAATCAGTCTCGTTCCCTTCTCGTTCTTCAGTTTTATGCCGCGGCGTACATGCTGGAGGATCATCTCCGTATTTTGACACTCTTCACAACTTTCTTTATCCCACTCGAATTAATCACATCTTGGTTCGGGACAAATTTTGTCAGTCTGGAACATTTTGTGGAGGGTGAATGGGGTTTGCCCATTGCCGGGGTCATGCTAGTGGTAACTGCAATTATCACAAGTGTGTGGATGCGTCGTCATGTGGTGGCGGGGGGTGAAAAAAAAAAAACTCCTCTGCCCCATTTATTCTCCCCCCCCCCCACCATTTTTGTGTGTGTGTTTTTTTTTCTTTCTTTCTTTTACTGTGTGAAATTCTCTTTTGTTTCTTGAAGTGAGGCGATGTAATGATCTGGGTTAAGCACGGTGTGTAAGTTTGTGCGGCGGTGAGGGATGCCGCTTCTACGTGCGGCGCATTGCTTTCTTTCCTTCGCTCGCTCTCGGTTTTTGGTTCTTTGCCTTCACCCATCTTCCTTCGTGTAAGTGTGCGGTGAAATGACTTTTGTGTTGCTTCATTTTTTTTTTTGGTTTGGGCGCCGCTGTGTCTGTGCGTTTGCGTGTGTGTGTGTCTGCAGGGGGCCGATAGTGTTTCTCGCCGCCCAAAGCTGCGCTGGACGAATGGGGGGAGGGAGCCTCGCTGCGGCCCCCGCCCCACTCGTTCCCACTTTGCACGTGTAAGTGTGTAGGCACGATTGTTCATTCCCCTCACTGCTATGATTTTGAAGTATTAGCGTTATTTGCCTTTCGTTTCTTCTTCACTATTTCTTCTGCGTGCCTCATATTTCATGCGGTCTTTTGTTTTCTTTTACTCTCGTTTCTTGTGTGCCTTTCCCCGCTCGTGTACCCCTGTCGTCCTGCAGGGAGGTGAAGGTAACACGAAGCGTGGGCAGCATTGCCAAGCAGTAGAGGAAAAGGGTCAAGCAGCCGCCATTCCCCATTTCTCAGTCTTTCTCTTCAAGACACACACACACAAACGTACCTACTCGCACGCCGGCATTGACCTGGTATATAATTTATAAGAAAACAAGTGACGGAGCGAAGCGGGAGCCAATGAAGCCGTTGAATCAAAAGTGGCGACCGCTTACAGCTCGGCGTCCCCTTGCAGCCGCTTTTGTTTTGCCACTTTTCTTTTTGGCAGTGCTGCTGCTCACGAGCACAGGTGTTGTGGAGGGATTCCCGTTTACGAAGTCCTCCGGTGTAGTGGAGCTGACGCCTGCAAGCTTCAATCGGTTCGTGTCTTCACACAAGCCGGTGTACGTGCTCTTCTACGCCCCGTGGTGCGGGCACTGCCGCAAAATTCACCCGGAGTGGGAGAAGTTTGCTCAGGCTGTTCAAGGCACCATCCGCGTGGGTGCCGTCAACGCGGACGAGCACTCGCAGCTTGGGCACCAGTTTGGCGTTCGTGGGTTTCCAACTATCAAGTACTGGAACTTGGGTGAAAAGAATATAAGCAAGGCACAGGAGTACGGCGGCCCGCGACAGGCGGGGGCTATTCAATCCAGCGCGATGAGTCAAATAAGTTCCGCTGGCATAAAGACAATTAAGAGCGGCGATGCCTTGCGGAAAGCAGTGCACATGGCACCTGAGAAGAAGGTGGTGGTTCTCTTTTCCTCCAAGCAACGTGTTCCTGCCATTTTTTCTGTCTTGTCGCTCTCCCCACGTTTGAAGTCTATGCCGTTTTATTTTATTGGCGGACAGGTGAAAAACGAACTCGCAGCGGAGTTTGGGGTGCAGGCCCTCCCGAGCATTGCCGTTCTCAATGCTACAGGCGGCAACATCAGCACGGTGGTCTACACGGGGAAACAGATAGCCTATGAGCCAATTGCGAAATTCTTGTCGGAGTTTGCGACGGATGTTGCTGACAAGTCCGCTGCCGCGAGTGAAAAGGACACAGATGGAGCAGAAGTAAAAGACAGTGGCAAGGACAAGAATAGTGCTACTGCTACTGCTGGGGCTGGTGGCAGTAGTCAGGGTAGGCCAGCGTTGCCCGTGCGTCCCGTTCGCTTAACCACAGAGTTATTGGCGGACTTTTGTTTACCGAAAACACTGCGTACAAATGGTCAGGCACCGCTGTGTGTGGTGTCACTTACTTCTGCGTTTACGCTTGACCGCGTTCACGACACTTTTCGCAATGAACCGCTTATATTTTTTGAGGGGCATGCCGATCGAGATGTGCTTATTGCTGCCCTTCGGGGTGATCTTGGCTTGCCGGAGGTGGCCGACAGTGTTAACGGTGCCGCGGTCCATCAGGTGTTGTTATTACGGGCAGCGAAGCGTGATGTAATTCGCTACAAGCTTCTTGACGGGATTGAAACAGTCGATGGCGTCAATGATTTTCTGCAGAAGGTCTTGACTGGAGAGCTACGCCTCGGGAAAAAGGTGCTGCGTTGATTTCACGACGCTGGGCACACTGTGCGCGCGGATACGCAGAAGGAAGACGGGAGAGAAGGTGGGAGACTTGCTTCTCCAAGGGACTTGTAGTCCTTAATCCTTCTTCTTTTGTTTTTGTTTTTGTCTGCGATGACCTCCGCGATTTATATTTGTTGCCTCAACGAAATTCGTTTCTGCACCTCTGTCTTTTGTCGGTCTTTGTGAAGAAGAAGAAAAAACAAGCTCCTTGGGCCTGTCTTCCTCGACATTATTTTTCCGTGAAGAGCCATGCACGGCGCTGCTTGGCCGATGCACGGAAACATGTAGGGGGTGTACATGCCGGGCTGTTGTGTTGCTACTTCTGCATATGTGTTTTCTTTGTTTAATTTTTTACTTTTGTTTTGTTTTCTTCTTCGCATGACCCTTTGTGTTTCCTGTGGTACGAGGAGGTGGGTGACCCAGTGTCCCTCTTTCTCTCTTTCCAACAGTGTGTGCATCCGTGTCTATGCATATCTTTGATTGGTGCAAAATCTGCCATGCATTTCGCATGGATACCGCGTTTTTACACACGCCCTGTCCTTTCCTCTGTGCCTGTGTCGGTGTGTGTGTGTGTCTGTGGATTCTGAGATTTATGTCATTCTGCGTTTTTTATTTAATTATTATTGTTTCTTGTTATCGTAGTTTGCCGCGCTAGTTGTGTCGTCTTTAGGGACGCTTGGGACGGCGGTGGGAGTGCCCCAGCAGAGACGGGGGCTAACGGGGAGGAAAGTAAGAGGGGGAGGAGGCAAACCGGTAGTGACGCGCTCTATCGAGCGCAGTAGAGGGAGGTTAACCGGAGGCAACGGGGACGCGCCGCTGGGCGGGGAAGAACCACAGGCCCCACTTCTATACGTACATACAAGCAGGCGGGGACCAAGAGGAAACCGAAAGCCATGGGTGTCTGCATCTCCACTGGAAAAGGCATCGACGCGCACGACGAGGAAAAAAGAAGGGAGACAACACCCGAGGGCGAGCGCACGGTGCCGCATGGCAACAACAGCTCTGCTGCAACTGAAATCTTGTCAGCGTTGCCAAACAGAAACCTGGGGCTCATGGACCCTCGATCATACGCGCAGTTGGAGAATGCTATAGAGGAACTTTGTCACGGCCAAAATGCGGCACTGTTTTTGGCGCATCCGGAGTTGTTGTTTTCAAATCGAGCGGCTATCCTCTGCACAGGAGAGTTTGTTCCAGGGGAAATTGTGGGAAAGTACACTGTCTTGCGTGCCTTGCCCACAGGAACGGTGGGCCGTAGCTTTTTCGTCAGGGCTTCACTTGAGGAAAACGGGGGAACAAAGGGCGGGTTAGTGAAGAAGACCGGTCTAAGTCAGAGGGATGAAACCCCTACGTCCCGAGCATCTGTCAACAATTTATTCGCACAGCCGATAGAATGCGTTTTCAAGGTCATCACGTTCATCACGCGCATGGAGGTGGCTGAGCATGTCTTGCAGGATCAAAAAGTGCTGACAAACCTGATCCACGATAACGTACTGCGCTGCGTAGATGTGCTAGATGACGGAAGCCATGAGAATCTTATTTTCGTTACTCCATATGTTGAGAAGGGCAGTTGTGAAACGCTCGCAGGCAAAATTGAAAAAGATCAATTACTTTCTATTCTGCATGATGTGGCTGTTGGTCTACGTATTCTCCATTCTCATGAAATCTTTCACCATAATCTAAAGCTGGACAACATTCTCATCAGGAATAATGGCACCGCTTGTATTGCTGATGCTGGATTTGGACGTATTTTTGCCTCGGAGAGTGCGGAAAGCCTTGTTTTTAACGGTGAGTTAGCTTGCATGCCGCCTGAAGCCTTTTTGAACAATACTACTTCTTCAATGAATCTAGCGAAGGTGGATGTCTGGGGCTTTGGACTGCTAATGTATCGACTTGCGTACGGCGTAGAACCGCTGGATGTTGAGGGTAAGTCATTTGAAGTGGTACGAGATTCTGTGCTGCATGGACAAATCGAGTTTCCATCTCCAAATTGGCTTTCAGAGACACCGTTTCAGGAGGTAGTTCTGTGGTGTCTCAACCGTGACCCAAGGAATCGACCGAGCATTATGCAGCTGCTACGTCACCCGCTCTTTGGGGAGACTTTGCTGCACAGCATTGGCGGAGGTGCTCTTTCCACCTCTGGAAGATTAAACGCCAATTCCAGCGGACACGCTGGCACCAGCCTTAGTTTCAGTAATATTGGGATGCGCTATGCACGGGCCCAGAAGCGAGCGGGTTTGACAATATATGCGGCACTCGGAAAGGGGCGAAATTGCGAGTCGTTTCTTGTGAACTCGAGTCGTACCACCACAAAGGAGGTCGTCTTGAAAGTCATACGGCGATCGGTGCAAAAAAAGATTGAAGATGCTCCCGACGCAGCTGAGATGCAGCGCGCGTTGGCCTTCTGCCGTGAAGCCCGCCACTGTAGCATATTGCATCTTCTGGACATTGTGGAGAACAAGGATGGCTGCTTCGCGACACAACCATATGCAGACGGCGAGTTTCTCGACAGGAATTTTCCTCCACTTACGAATAAAGAAGACCCTTCCTTTACGCTGCCGAAGATGCTTGTGGATGTGCTCAACGGGTTACATTTCATTCACTCAAATGGTGTGTCAAATTTATGCCTCACCCCAACAAACATATTTTATCTGAAGGGCACTGGCTTCATCTTTGCAGACTTTGGTCCCCTGTTTTTAACGCAGCAAGAGGCCCTATTGGATAGGGAATCAGGGTATCCGTGGTACTCACTTCCGTCATGGGTGCTCGATGATCTTCGTGCACCGGCACAGACGACAAGGCACGCTTTAGACACTTTTTGTGTCGGCTTGCTCGCCGCCTCGGCGGTTCCGTCGGTGTACAACGAGGCTTGGGAGTCCTTTTACAGTGCGGATGAGGGTGACACTATCGTCGATGACGTCTCCGAGGAGGTCGAAAAAGCTGTAGGTATTCTCACTCGACCCCTTGTGGAATTTATTTTAAAGGCGCTTACGACCAAAAGCTCCGCAAAGGAGCTGTTGTCCCACCCGTATTTGGCGGATGTGGTGGGTGCTTCTTTGTCTCAAGTTGTCAAGCCGTTGGAGTTGACACCTGACGCCGTAAAAGCTGCGGTGGCTCGCGATTTTAGCTTTCGTGAGGAACCCCGCCTTATGGACGTGCTGGGTCGCGATCCTATGCTGGAGAGCGTCATGCTTGGTAATTTGGTGGATTCCTTCGTCGAAGATGAAAGCCGAGAAAGTATCTCTGCTGCTAAAGATTTGGATTTGTCTGTTCGATTCCCGTTTAAGGACAAACTTGTCTGTGGACTCTGTCATGTGGATTTGACTATTGTGCTGTTTAAGTGTCTGGAATGTGCTTCCTACGTGCGTTGTGGCAAATGTGCCCTGAACGATAAGCACGCAGACGGTCATGAGATGAAGCCGTACCTCATTCACACTATTGAGCACAAAGGCAATGGCAAGGAGGCCATTCTTTATCCAACAAGTAGTGTCCCAAATGTCAATGTCCTGGAGGAAGTAGAGATGCAGGCGAATCTCCCCGTTGGGTCTCTTGTTGAGTCGAAGCTTCCAGCTGCATCAACTACGACATCGCCTTTGAATAAGCTCCAAATGCAGTCTGCAAACAAGAAAAAAGTACTACCCAAAGCTTCTGAGATGGATGATTTGTCATGGGAGGAGGAGATTGCCCTTTGTAGTGAAAAGGGCAGTGCGGAATTATTGTTGTACCGTTTTGATCTGGACACGGTTCCGAAGGAGCTGTATGACCCGCCACTGCTTCACGTGGTGCGTTTGGATCTTAGCTACAACAACCTCCGTAGCATTCCACATGAGCTATCGTTTCTGGTTAAACTTCGTAGCCTGGTCATCTCATACAATCAGTTAACGGAACTCCCAGATAGCTTGGGCAATTTAAGCCAGCTAGAGCGACTGGATGTGAGTCACAATCGACTGCAGCAGCTTCCACAGTCATTTATGTATCTGCAGAATTTGGCCACCCTTGGTATGGATTACAACGACTTTGCCGAAATTCCAGAGAGCGTGATTGAAATTGTTACCATGTCGCCGTCGATGCCAATGCTCTCTGTGATATACCTGGCGGAGAACCATCGTATTACTCAATTTCCGAAGCGAGAAATTCTTGAGAAGTTTCCCAAACTAAAGCTAGCACTCGATAATGAGCCTAACGTGTACGAGACATACATTAGGGAGAACTTGGATGAAAAGTTGCCTAATGTTAGCATGATGTGGAACAAAATTTATCCTGATTGCATCGTTGAGCATGTATATTGTGGTGGCCTGCGAAGTGCACAGTCTCAGCTGGTGTACGATAAGCTTTCCATCCAAAATCTTTTAACCGTGGGCAGGGAGCTCGTCCCAACGCCGCCGATTGGGGGTGAGCACCTGACACTCAGTATTGATGACATTGAGGGTGCCAATATCAGACTTACCTTTCAAGAATCGGTTGACTTTATTGATCAGAGCGTAAAAAGAGGAAGAGGGTGTTTGGTGCATTGCTTTGCTGGCATGTCGCGCTCGGCGACCACCGTTATTGCGTACCTTATGATGAAGCGAAATATGCGCCTTGATGAGGCGTACTGCCTGACCAAAAAGGGGCGTCCTGCCATTTACCCAAATCAGGGATTTTTTAATCAACTCCTATTGCTCGACGCCGAGTTGTTTCCGCAAGCACCTCCGCTCAATATAGCTGCGATGGAGAGGGATAACATTCCAACCGCATAGTCAGGGAAACACCTCAATGTAACTTCGCATGTACATATATATATATATATATATATATATAA
>NW_021704256.1:2611-32360 GCF_003719485.1 Trypanosoma conorhini | reverse complement strand
GTGCGTTTGGTCGATCCTGTGCTCTTGCGTGTGTTGGTGCTTTATTTCCCTCTTCTCTCGCCCTTTGTACCGGTTGCTTCGCGGCGGCAGGATGGTGGGAGCGGCGAGGCCACACTGCGGCGCGCGCTACACACACACTCTCTCCTCCTGCGGTGCGGGTGGGCTTAGTAAAGTATGCCGAGGCATGTCGAGGCACCGGGCCCTGGAACCGGTGCGGCAGTGCGGAGCCCTGGCGGCGACGTCATTGAAGTGGAGGTGGAGGAGGTGCGGCGGCGCGACCCCCACGGAATGGGGCAGCAGGCGGGGCAGCAGGAGCCTCGCGTGCGTGGGGAGAGGCCGGCGAGGCGCCTGCAGCCGGCACATCAGTGGGAGCTGCCAAGGCTGAGCTCCTCGCCGTCCTCGGGCGGCGGCTGCGAGACACGGGGCGGCAGCAGCGGAAAGAGCGGGAACCGCAGCCCGCCGAGGGTGACCCGCACCGTGCGGCAGCCGGCGCTGTCGGCGTCGCCTCTGAAGCCGGCCTTGGAGACCCCCGAGCAGCAGTTTGAGCTTTACCGTTCGCTGCAGAAGCGTGAGTTTGCGACGCTGCATGAGGAGCTGCAGTACCTGCGCATGAGCTACGTCCACGCGCAGAAGACGCTGCGGCTCCGCGGCGACGAAGTCGCGCGCCTGCGCCGAGAGCTGGAGGAAAAGTCGAAGGAGTTGGAGCGGCTCAAGTCGCTGCTCTCCCTGACGCGGAAAAAGCGCCGGGAGGCAAATGAATCGGCGGGTGCGGAGGAGGGCGGTGGCTCCGGGCGCGGCGAGGTCGCAAATGTCACGCCCTCGCTTGCGCTTTTCGCGGCCACGGTCAGCCGAAGGCGGCGGTGGTGAGCGCGGCGCGACGGCAAAGTTGCTGCTGGAGCTTCGTCGGAATATTGCCTCCCGCGACACGATTATCAGCAACCTTCGCCTGGAGCTGAGCTCACTGCGCCAGGCAAAGCAGCAGGCGCAGGAGCAAATAGATGCGGTGTCGGCGGAGGTGGCCGCGATCCATGCACGCTGTGAGACGCTCTCCGCGGATGTGTGCCTCAAGGAGCGAACTATTGAAGATCTCCAGAAGCGCTGCGGCGCCGCCCAATCGACGGCGGTGAAGGGGAGTACGACTAGTGGCAGCATTGATAACGGCAGTGGGAGTGGTGCCCCGGAGGTGGTGGAGCCCGGGCAGCGGCCAAAGGAGGGTCGCCTGCAGCAACGTGCGGCAGATACGGCCATTGGAAGCCTTCAGCAGCGGCTGCATCCAATAGAGGTGAGGGGGTTGTATTTGTCACGTGCCACCGGCACTGAGACGCAGCAGCAGACGCAATGGGGGAAGGAGGAGGAGGGGGAGGAGGAGGAACGGGAAGGCCTGCGCGGTGAGCTGCTGCGCCTCCGGCAGTGCCTCGATAGAGAGGAGGAGGCCCGAGGCGAGTCGGGGCGCTTGTGGCGCCGGCGTCTTGAGGCCGACCTGCGCACGGCGGAGTCCGAGTTGAGCACGGCTAGGGCCGAGGTGGAGGCGTGCAAGCGGGAGGTGGCAAGAATGCAGAGGCAGGTCACGGCCGCAGGCTTCATGGAGGCGCAATTGCAGGCCGCCCGCAATGAGAATGACGCCTTGCAGCAGCGTGTGTGTGAGCTGCGGGAGGAGAACCTCGCGCAGTCCGCACGTGAGCGGGAGCTTCTGGACGAACTGCGCGCCACGAAAGAGGCGTACGACCGCCGCGAGGATGAGGTGTCGTCGCTTCAGCGTCGGCTGCGGGCTTCAAGGGAGAAAGAGGGAGGGCTGCGGGAGGAGGTTGAGACGCTGGAGGGGAGACTGCGCGCAGTGGGGCCTGCCGCTTCCTACACGCACCACCGGAACGACGGCTCCGGGGCGGTGCCCGCCAACGCCCCCCCGCCGCACGAACTCAGCAGTTACGCGGCGCTCATGGAGCTCAACGCGCGGCTGCAGCAGCGGCTGGCCTTGTTGGAGGCGGAGCTGCAGCAGGCGCGGAAGGCGGCGCCGGCAGCCCACGCAGCGGCGGTCGCAGCCGCCACCTCGGACGAAGGCGTGGGTCTTGTGAAGGAGCGCGTCACACAACTTGACAAGTGCGTGTCGGAGCTGCAGCAGCGGCTGGCGCAAACTGGGGCTTTTCTCCAGCAGCAGCAGCAGCAGCAGGCCCAGTTTGCCACGTCGCAGCTCTCGTGTGAGCGGATGCGGACGGAGTTGAACGCCGTCCGCGACGCGTACGGCGCGCTCTCAGACTGCTGGGGCGCACTCATCGAGGAACTCGCAGGCGTGGGGTCCAGTGGGGCGGCCACGGCGGGGGAGGACACGCATGCTGGCAGGCAAGCAGCGCCACTTGAGGGCCCGCGTCCATCCGCCATTCGCAGCCGTTTGCAGGATGTGCAGCGGCACGCACTCCTGACGGCGGAGGACGCCCCAGCCACCATTGCGGCCTTGCGGGCAGAAGTCTCTCGGCTGTCCGAGTGTCTTCGGCAGCGCGAGGAGGAGTTGGGGCAGACGCGGCGGGAGCTGGTGGCGGCGAAGCTGGAGCTTGACAACGTGCGGCGGCGAGCGGCGACATGCGAGGGGATTGGAAGGGGCGTCGGTGAGCGCAAGGTCTCCTCTTTGCGCGCCGCCCGCATGGAGTTGGAGCATTGGCGACAGCAGGCGATGGAACGTGCGTTGGCCTGTGAGACGTTAAACAAACAGTGTGAGGAGCAGCAGCAGCTCATTACTTCCCTGCATGCTTCCTTGCGCCTGAACCCCACCACACCCTCACTGACGTCCGGCTTGGGGCTTATTGTGGGGGCGGACGGGAACGACGACCGCATCATAGAGGAGGCGTTGCGCGAGGAAACGGCGCGGTTGGACGAGGAGATGAACGCGCTGCGTCGCGAAGTGCGCACAATGAGGCGGGAGCGTGACCACTGGAAGGCGGTGGCAGCGGGTACCGCACCGCCAGCCTCGTGAGAAGACGCCCCCAGCAGGCTCCAGGTAGTACCTGCAGCACACATGCTCCTCTGCCCTGCGCTTTGCCTGCGTCATGTGGACAGATGTGTGCCACTCTCCCCCCATTTCTCCTCTCTTTTTTGTTTGCGTGTGTACTTTTCTTTTGCGGTTGCGTGTTCCCCCTAACTTCCCCTCTCTTTCCTTCTTGATTTCGTCCGTGCCGCTGGTATATATATGTATATACATTATCTTTGCGGCTGTTGTCCACTGGCGTCAGAGGTGGTGGGTGTGTGGAACGGAGAGGAGCGTTTCTGCGGGTGCGGGATGCACGCAGATCCTCCGCAACACGCGAGGCTCGCAAAAAGTGGCGCGGCGCCCCTCGCGACACCCGCTGCTCGCGAAGCGGATGATGCGGACGGTTTGCGCGGCGCCCATTCCGACGCATTATCGCGGGGACCGCATGACAAGTGCGGAGGGTCTTCTCTGGAGGCGACGACGCGGCCGACGGACGCGGTAGTGACCGCGGAGTCGATCCGGCGGGATGTGGAGAGGAGCATCGGCTTCGCCTCGGCCCTGCACCGTCAGCGCTGGGAGGAGGCGTGGCTGGGGCGCCTCCCGCTCTCCAGTTACCTGCGACATTGGGGGAGCGCCGTCGTGCACGCGGGGGCGGGGCTCCAGCTCTCCAGGCGGGGCCGCGTGCTGCAGGCATGGGTGCAGCGGTACTTTGTGCTGGCGTGGTCGCTGCTCTACATCTTCGACGGCGACGGTTCCAAGGACAAATGCCGCGGCGCCGTCTACCTGCACCGCGCGGATGTGCAAAAGACACGCGTGAGCGGCCGCCCCGTCATTGTGGTCACGCCCGTGACGCCGAAGAAGCCACCGGAGCTCGGCATGGAGACGTTCGCCTCCTTTACTATGTCTGTGGAGGCCGACCGACTGCTGGAAATCTGGTTTGTTGCCCTGCAGAAGACAAGCGCCGCGGCCCTCTCGCCCGGCTCTGCGGCACTGCAGCAGACGAACACCTCCGGCCTCGCCTTGAGCCCCGCAAGAGAGCCACAGCCGCAGTCACAGTCACAAGCGGTGCGTGTGGCGTCGACGCCAGAGGCGCGGCTTGATGCGGAGGGCGCACTCCCCTCGCCACCTGCCTCTGTTGTGGCTGCAGCCGCCACCGATGCCGGAGATGAAGCGGCTGCCGTGAATGGCCTTGACACTCCCAGCCGCAACCAGGTTGCTCTTTGGATGCGTGAGACAGGCGCGGAGCCGTCTCCCCGCCCTGAAGAGCAGCCACAGGTGACTATCACCGCCAACGCGGCGGCTT
The DNA here is from genome assembly GCF_003719485.1 of Trypanosoma conorhini. Taxonomy (NCBI): domain Eukaryota; phylum Euglenozoa; class Kinetoplastea; order Trypanosomatida; family Trypanosomatidae; genus Trypanosoma; species Trypanosoma conorhini. Next base: position 28,098 of record NW_021704256.1, on the reverse strand, counting down.
CCGCTGCACCGGAGGACCGCGAAACGATCATTGAGGCGTACCGGCTGCAGCTGCAACAGGTTACGGTGAGCGCGTCCAGCGTCAAGGCCCGTCTACGACGCATGGCGGAGAGAAAAGACAAGCTGCAGCTTGGAGAGGTGCTTTTACAGTTCGTGCTGAGCCACGTCAACGACGCCGCGGCGCTCTGGGCACTGATTGACCACGTGGACGAGTTGCCGGATGCGCTGCCGCAAACCCCTGCCACGTCCGTGCCGAGGTCGCCCTCCTGCCGCGGGGGAGAAGGGCACTCAATGCTCCCCGGCACCTCTCCAGGTCATGCTGCCAGCAACGGGACCGCGTTGCGTATGTCGCCAAATTGTGTTGGGCGGCACTTATCGTCTATCGAAAAAGTCCAAACTGAAACTAGGGAAGATGGGGCGGTCGCGAGTCCGCTGAGCCACACGTCAAGGGACACGGTGGGGGCTGTCCCCTCTGCGGCTCACGCGCCCCACGCCGTCGAAGTGGAATGGCGTCAGCGCATGCGGCGCCTGCAGCAGCGCCGGGGCGTCATTGACAGCATTCTCAGCGAGCTACCAAATTTCGCGTGAGGGAGCGGTTGACAGAGCACGGGGCTGCTGCCTCCTGGAGGGGAGACGATGTGCCATGGGGTGGAGGAAGCGGTATTGGGACGTGAGCAGCGATGGGTGCTGGCACAAGGGAGGTGTGGGCAGACATTGCCGTCACGCGTGCGACTGCGTCCATGTGCTTTGCTCTGCTCTCTGCGGGGGGGAACTCGTCTTGGTTCCCCCTTTGACTCTCGGTTGTTGTTATTGTTGTTGTTTTCTTCTGTTATTATTGCCCTTTTTTCTTGTTTTTGTTTTGTTTTGTTTTTTGCCTTTAATTTTAAATGGACGCCCGCACATGCAGCTGGGGAAGGAAGAGGTCCCTTCCAGTAAAGAGATAAGGGCGAGTGGAACGCATCCACTCCCACACACACACAGAGTGAAATAAAAAAAAAACAAGCAGATGTCCTTTGCGCTGCTCAGCCTTCGTCGGCGCGGGTCCAACGAGTCGCTACGTGGCGCGTGCGCACTTCGCATGTGGCGTTTTATTCCGGCCATCGCGAACCGCGTTAGCGCCTGGGACCACGACTGTAGCTCGTGTTGCTGCAGCAGGCGGTGCTTTTGGAATCCCTTCGCGACACGCGGCGGCGGCGGTAGCGCGGCGGCAGCGCAGCCGAAAAACACCGTGCAGCACCAACGCATCGTCGAGAAGGCGCACAGGGACGCGTCGCTGCACAACGAGCGACTCCTGGATGCCTGCCTCGACCTTTTGGCGCTCTGCGGCGGTGGAGGCGAGGCGGGAGGTGCAAAGCTGCTGGATGGAGGCGGCGGCGTAGACCTCGCTTCCGCCGACGCCGTGGCTGCTGTGGTGGAGGCGACCCTGCACGACTTTCGCAAAACGCCATCCGAGCAGTTTGACCTCGTCTACGCCGCCCTCTGCTTACCGATAGCCACAAACAATCTCCAGGTGCACCGATGTCTGATGGTGGTGCTCGAGGCATTTCTGCCCGAGGTTCTCTTTCGCATCTTTGAGAGCGAAGACTTGGTAGTGGTGGGCCCTGGCGGTGCCGCGCGGCGCGACGCCCTGCTGCGCCTCGTGCACGCGCTGCTCGGGCAGGCGGACGTCCCGGCCGGGGTGGAGAGCGAGGAGGTGGTGCTTGTCTACCTGGACGACGTCCGCGCCGTGTTCCCGTCGCTCCGACGCAACCCGGCCTTCCTGGAGCTAGAGGCGAACGCCACCAGTATCGCCATGAAGGCAAGGCTCTTTGCGTTGCTCTCGCAGCTGTGCGTGGAGTTTGACACGGCAGGCACGGGCAAGGTGGATCTGGCGGAGCTGCAGTCCACGGCCCAGCGGGTGCTGGGGGAGGAGAAGGCCCGCCTCTTGCTTGACGGGGCGCAGCCTGACAAGGACGGCAAGATACGGTACACACAACTCACCTCACTCTTGACACGCCCGCCGCCTCAGCCGAAGTAAAAAACGTGCCGCACCGCCGCGACCTGTTTCAGTGCCCACACGATTGTTGGCGCTGCTGCAACTTTCCGCAGCCTCCTCCCCTCTTCGTCTCTATCCCCTCACCGGGCCACAAGCCACATCGGCCTGCGCCAAATGCACACGCAGCCGCGCCTCTTCTACACATGTGCTACTCCTGTCGTGTCCCATTCACACACACACACACACACATGTACTTACTTCTTTTATTCCCTCTTTGTTTAAAACGTTTTGTCTTTCATGCTCCCTCCGTGGAGGACGCCACGCCTCCACGTGAAAGGGCCCGCGACTTCCGCTTGACTCAGTGGCGTTGCTGGAGTTGGGGACTATTGAAGGAAGAGGAAGGAGCAAGCGAAGAAGTCAGGGGTGATGCCAGATTTCGGCGATGACCCCTGCGCCGGCGGCATCACCGACTGCCTCTACACCCTCTATGCGGGATCAACTGGGGGTGGCGTCCTCGTAGAGTCGACAGTGTCACAGCCGCCGACGCTGGTCGTGGTCACGTTCGGCAAACCGCCCGCGTCCTCCGCGGTTGTGTTGGAAGCCGCTCACGATGAAGCAGCCTTCCTCGCGGACCTAATGCAGACGTATCCGTTCTCTCAATTTATGCTGGTTACCTACGCGGATGAGGCCACGCCGGCTTCAAGCACAGCCTCGGTGGGAACCCCTCCCGTAGAATGGGTACAACAACTTACCCCGAAATTCTGCTGTGTGCATCTCTCGCGCTTTCGGCGCCATGTCGTGTGTGCGCCGGCCGTGTGCGAACTCAACCCCGGCTGGATTCGCGAATTGCAGGAAATGTCGCGGAGTCTGCATACACCCCAGGAGCTTGTGGTGGACCTGTTTCTCAAAATAGGGCTCCGCATCAGCCTGGCAACGTTGTGCCACCTTGTGTCTGAAGTTCACTGGCTGGGACACGAAAATCTCGTTGCCGCGCTGCTGGAGCGCATGTCTGCGTGGGCGGACAAGGAGGCGCGAACGTCCTTCACCGATGCCTCCGCCGTGGTGGCGGGCGCCCTGCAAGTCCGCTGCAAGGCGAACTTTGAAAGGGTAAGCCACATGGTGCCAGACCACGGCAGGCTAGAGCTGGGACTGCGCATAAGGAGTGTGGCCGCTACCCACGCGGGTAAGGGCGACGGTGGTGGTGGTGGTGGTGCCGGCGCAGAGATGGATGAGGAGGTGTTGCCCGACCCGCCGCGGACGAGGAGGCCGCCGATCTCGTTGCTGGTGCTTCATGCCTGTAGCAGCGGTAGGACGCGGCGCTCAATCGACGAGGTGACGTGGCTGTTGGAACAGCTCAGCTCGGACGATGTGGTGTTTGTCTCCCTCGCCGGCGATGTGGTTGTGCAGCCCAGTCGCACGCCAGCGGCCATCCGTCAGTGGGAGGCCAACCGGGATGGTGCACGACAGCGCAATAAAAAGCGCCGCCCCCCAGTCCAGTTGGCGATGGCGGAGATGTGGAAACAGGCAAGGACGGTGCTGCGGCATTGGCGCTATGAGCGTCACTGTCGTCTGGCTCGTGGGGAACCCGCTGCGGAGCGTCGTACTGCGATTGTCTTCTTCGCCCCTTCCAACGCCGGCAGCTTCAACGAACTCTCCCTCTCCTCTGTGCGGCGTGGGCCGGCCTTCTACCGGGTTCCCGTGTTTTGCGTGGTCACGCCAGAGCGGGTGAAGAAGGCGCGTGTGCTGCTGGACCTCTGCCTGCTTACGCAAGGACAGCTTCTCTACACCACCGGGGAGGCGGCGGAGTTTCACGGCAACATGCCCTCCGAAGGGGCGTGTAAACGCCTGATTCAAGCAACCCTGCAGATGATCCGTGACACCTCCCACTTGAATGCCGCTTTATTTCTGGTGGCCGGCCACAGCAGCGGACGTCCTGTGGAGTTGCTAACGACCTCCACGACGTTTGGGGAGACGTTCGCGGCGCTCTTCCGCAGCGACTCCCTGACGGGGGGGAGAACAGGCAAGTATATGCTGCTGGGCCCACTTCAGAACGCGTCTGAGGTGCCTGTGTACATCTCCCAGCACTTGTCGGAGACGCTGGACACCGCAGACACGCGGCTGCGTCTGATGGCGTGTGCCTACGCGCTCGACACGGGGGACTACGAGGTGGTGCCGCTGCGGTCGCTGGGGGGCCTAAACGGCACCACACATCCTGAGCGCGTGTGGTGGACGCGTCTGCAGTTTGCCGCGGCGCTGCTGGATGAGATGCAACCACGCCGACTGCGTCCCGCCATCAAGTCGAAGAACTTGACTGAGGGCGATGCCGAGGGCTGGGGTGCGACGTGTGCCGTGGATGACACGCACCTCACACACAGAGGGGAGCGGCGTGGACTGCTCTTGGCAAGCTGGATCCTCTCCGAGTGCTCGGCGCGGTCCATACGGGGACTGCAGCGCGCCTTCCTCTCGTCGCTTGCCTCGCCGAGCCACGACGTCGGCAGTGCGGTTCTCTGGAGAGAGGACGAAGGGTGGTGGGCGGTGCCCCCGGCGGCGCCGTATTCCCCGCGCCTCACCCTGCGTCCATTTGTGAACCTCTCGTGGACAAACTTCCCGGCGCACGGGACATATGCGTCGAGCGTGGCGGCAATTCTCTCTCGCACATTTCCCTTTAATCCCATGAAGCAGCAACCCTCGTCACTCTCCTCCTCCACAACTCTGGCGCTTGAGTCCCTGCAGTACAGCACTGCCGTTATTCGCCTTGCCTCGGCAAACCATGTCCCAGCACTCAAAGAGGCCACGACGCGCTACATCGTGCTCTTCGCCGTGGACCTGCCCACGGAAACAATGACGCTGCGTCAGCTCATTCCTGCCTCCTCGCCCAGTGAGCTAGTGCAGAGCATAGCGCACGAATTCAGGGATTTGGCATTGGAACAAGTCTACTGCGTCGTCCATCTCGCGCTGCGGCAGGCACCAGAGTTATGGGTCTCCCAGGATGATGTGTTGGTGGCCGACGGGATTGCCTTTTCCACGCCATTTGCGCGCGTGGGAAGTGTCAATGTCATTACGGTCAGCCACAATAGTGCGGAGGTGGAGTGGAGTGGATCCGCAAGGGCCGTGCAACTCGTCTGCCGCCCACTCTCTGGGGACGAGTTGCGAGACAGGAACACGCTGTCATACCTGTACTCGGAGGACGAGGAACGTGTCGTTGCCGATGGCGAAGCTGCGTCGCACCACGTCATCACGAATCTTCAGCCCTGCACCATTTATAGTTTGGAGGTGCTGCCTGTGGATCGGGGGGAGGCCCGGTCCCTGGTAAAGGAGTTTCTGTGGTCGGAGGGGGTTGAACTGTACTTCGCCACGTGTATAGAACACAGGCGGTCAAGCTTGCGCCTGGACGCCGCTGTCCCGTCCGAGTCGGGCGTTACGCTGACTTTCTCCTACCCAATCTACTCTGGCGTGGCGGTGTTGTCCAGCTCAGCGGCGCTGGGATTGCGTGTTACGCCAACCATAACGCCTGCAAACGATGCCGCTGTCGTCGCACACTGCGTACAAACGCGGGACGACGACAGCGAGAAGGAGCATGCTGTGACGTCGCTCTTCGTCAAGGGCTTTGACGCGATTTTGCTGCATATCGCCTTTGACGTGGAGATTCGTCCCACACTTTGGCTAGGGAGAAACGGGGGCAGGCAGATGTGCTGGCTGAGGCGCGCGGTGTCGCCGCAGACGGAAGAAGTGGGCCCTTTCGAGGTCGTGCGTGAGATCCGCTGTGCCTCTACGCGCTCCACTTCGGTAACGCTGGAGTGGGAGGGCACTTCCACTTCCTTCACCGTGCGCCTCACGACCGGCAACGGCCCTGGGGAGGAAGTCTGCGGTCGCGAGCGGGTGGTGCCTGGGTTGGGCCCCCTGCGCATCACTCTGGATGCCCTGCAGCCACGCACACGGTATACGGCGACGGTGCGGACGGCAACTGGCGCGGGCACGGGGTGTGTGGGGTTTGTCACCCTCCCCGCCGCCCCCCCGCGCGAGATGGTGCGCGCGACCTCCAACTTGGCCTCCCTGCTACTGCGCGTGCAGCTTGGGGCGAGCGAAGAGGCGAATGCGTTCACTTCTGTGAAGCTCATGCCAGAGGAGCCACTGCTGAGCAACGCGGACGGAGCCGGCGGCGTCGTGGTCGCGAGCTATTCACAGGTGCCAGTTCGACAGCCAGTTGTTTTGGGGGTTGAGGCCAATTGGAGAGTCAACGCGACGGAAATTCTCTGCAGCGAGCCCACCCTCCTCTTTGTCGTCACAGACCTGCGGTGCGTGACGAGGCTTGACGGGTGCGTGATAATGCTCTGGACCTGCGCCGCCGCGCGGCACGGCTCCCCCCTCACCGTGACGCTCGGCGCGGAGTCGTTTGTGCTGCACACCCGGAACGAGTTGCGTTTTGCGCTGCCCCCACGCACCCCTGTTCGCGTCTCGTTTCACGGCCCTGCCATTATTCCGGAGGTGTCGCCTATTTTTTTGTTGCCGGAGCCTCCCCCGCTGGACCACGCCAACTGCACCGTTGGCGCCCTCACCGGAGGCACCGTGGAGGTGCGCATCTCAAAGGACTTCTTTGCGTCGCTCCGCCGCCTTCTTGCCGACGTGCAGGGGCTGGTGCGCGTGTTCCTGCACGTCACTGTGACTGAAGCAGCGCAGGTTAAAAAGTTTGAACTGTCAGTTGATGAGTGCGGCGATGTCGATGTGGTGGCGCAGGTGCCCGTGGCAAAGTCCCCGAAGCAGCGCGCAATGGCACTACGTGTGCAGCTGCGGGAGAGTGACGATGACTACGGCTGTGCGTTGCTCTGCAGCAGGACAGATGAGGCGGCCATGTGGCCCCGCCCCGTGCTGCTTATCCCAAAGGCTTTCTCTGAGTGCTTCATGGCTCCCATATCTCTACCGGCGCGCATCAAGGGGCTGCACGTTATGGCGTTACGACCAACGTCGGTCACTCTCGCCTGGGCCCCTCCCGAGAGCGAAGGCTCTTGCACGGCAAACTGCGCCGAAGTGTGCGTCACAGTACGCTGTGCGGCGCGGGAGGGGCATGGGCGGGAATGCAGGCTGCCTGTGCTTTTGCCGGCCCACTCTGTGAGTGTTGGGGGTCTGCTTCCCGCCACCCCGTACCTTGTGCTGGTTCGTGGCCCTGACGACGAGGAGGGCGAGGGGATTCGCCTCGTAACACCTCATGAGCTCACGGATTCCACGCTCGGTGAGTTGCTGCGTTCCGTGCAGGCATCCGTGGCAGGGGACGAGAGGGAAGACGCAGTGACAGGTTTCGCGCAAAACGACGCTCATGCGATGGCGGAGGCTCTGACGCTTCAAATGACGCTTCCGCCTGAAAGCTGCGCCTGTTGGTCGCTGCCCGCCCACTCCGCATGGCTTGGGGAGGAGACGGGGGAGTGTGGGCAGCTCTCCCCGTGCTTCTGCGTGCGCGCCTCGCTGCGCGTGGCCGTCGTTGCGGAGTCGGGGGAATATCTGCAGTTGTGGAGCACTGCGGGCGAGTCGCAGGCGCATACGGTCTCCCACACATTTCCAAATACACAGGGTGCAGCGGCCGCGCCGCTGCCGCGGCTTGACGTAAGGTGGACCTCCGATTTACACCAGCTGCCGCGAGGAAACGACGAGGGTTCCGGCGGCGCGGAAACTTGTGTGGACGCGGCGACGGCGCTGGCCGGCAGCAGCAGCATCCCTGCCACGACCTCCGCCGACACGCCGCAGTGTCGTACCGCTACCGTCGGGAGAACCTCCGTGCACCTGCCGTCCGACAGGCGCGTGGTTGTCGAGGTTGTGGGCTGCCCGCGTCTCCGCGGCATCGACAGGGAGCACTGCACCGTCGAGTGGAATGGCTCCTGCGCCTCCTACGTGGTTCACTGGCGTGTGGCTCCGGCGGGTGCGATTTATACGGAAACCGTCATGCGTCAGCAGGGCAGGCGTCCACAGTTGACGCTGGACCTCCGTTCGCTGGGCCTCACCGTTTTAATGTTTTGTGTGCATGGCGCAGAGGGCGTCTCCAACTGTGCGTTTTTCACCGTCGTGGTGCCGCTGACGGCAACGGAGCCTCGGGCGTGCGCGCATGAGAAGAAGGAAGCGGCCGCGGAGAGGCACGTCCCTGTGGGCTTGCCCCCGGAGTTGGTGACGGTTGCGTGGCCTACCGAGGCGGGGGCCCGTCTGCCGGGCGACCGGGACGGCGTTGTGTGCCACCTGCGCGTGACGGATCGGTCAAGCGGTGTGTGGGTAGCGGGGTTTGCGGAGATGCTTGGAGACCGGTTCGGCGGGAAGTCGCCCGACCCCTCCGCCATCACATGGCTAGACCCTGTGGGGCCTCTCCCCACGCCTGTGGCAATGAGCTAAACACCTTTCCAGGGAGGTGTTACGTGCGCATAACGACACAAATAGATACACACACACACACATATATATATATATATACATACAGACATAAAGTATATATTATATATATTTTGTATAAATGCAGAATATACAAGTTGGGGCAACTAGAGTAGATGCACTCGTGCGTGCGCTTGTATTAGTGTGTTCTGTGTAGACTCGCTTATGGCTTGTTATTGCCGCTTATAGGCAGAGCGGCTTTTGGTTTTCTTTTTTTTTCTTCTTTTTTTGGTGCTTTTTTCTCGCTTCAATGCATTTAACGTTTTTGTAAAAGCACTTCTTTGACGTTTTTCCTCCTGTTGAGGCGTGCGTGGCTGTTCCGTCTTTTTTTTTTCCTTTCCTTTTGGGGGCGTAAATACGGCGATGGACTGCAGTGCTCGATTCTCTGGGGTGGGCGGTGCTGCTATTGTTCTTGCTGATGGTGATGATTATTGTTATGGCGTTGGTGGCTCGCCAACTTTTCTCTCTCTCTCTCTTTCTTGCTCATGTGTGCCTGCGTCTGTGTGCGGGGTGGAGTGAAAACCCTCTACCGTGTGAGGAAACCTTCTGCCGTCACACACGCACACACAGTCACATATATATATATATATATATTATATATTACGTATGTGGCGGCTGTTTGGAAGGGCAGTGGCGCGGAGTGGCGGCGTGTCTCGTCGCTGGGGGCGGCGTGGGGCGGAGGCGGTCACGGGCGCCACACCGCCACCCGCGCGACGGTCGAAGAATCCGCGGGTGCCGCGCGCAGAGGAGAAGACGGCTGCTGCCGCAGCGGCATCCCCGCCTCCGCAGGCACCCACGCTCGCCAGTGCGGCTCCACACAACAACAACAACGCCGCCGCCGCCGCCGCTGATAACAATAATAACAATAACGGCCACGAAGTGCGCGGGTTTGCCGGGACGCCGCCGGACGACGTTGATGCGGCGACGCACATGTTCACGCCAACCCTCGACATGGAGGACTACGGGGCTCCGGTCATGGCCCCGGCGAGCGGCGGCTCCAACGAGGGGGTGCTCTCGTCTATTGACATGATATGCGATGACCTTTTTTCGTGCAAGACGGATGTCTTGAAGTCCTTCGCCCGGACGCGCGCGGTGAGTGGGGCGACGAAGTCGGAGCTCGTGATGAATCTCATCGACCTCGCCAACCGCGAGGCGCACGGCGAGAGCCACGACCTCAGCATCACCAAACGGGTGCTTGGCGACGTCTTCAACGAGGAGGTGCGTGTGAGCGGGGTGCGGTCGCAGTGGACGAACAAGTCGCTTGAGGCCTCCCACGTCGAGATGGCGTGCGACGGCCACCTCAAGTTTGAGGTGATGAGCTACACGCAAAAGACGCTGATGGTGCGCCGCAACGCCTCGGAGTCAGCGCGGGTGCTGCGGAAACTCATCCGCCCCTTTCAGCAGGACTACCAGCGCATTGCGGAGGCGGCCGTAGGCGGGGTGTTCCGGAACTTTAAGGCTGAGGCGGATCAACTCGTGGAGGCGTTGCCCGCTGTGGAGGTGGTGGGGCCCTTCACCTCCTTCCTCGTCTCGTACGTGCGCTACGCCACCTCGGGAAATCTGCTGACCCGCACAAACGTGATTGAGCGCCTGGAGCAGCTCGGGCTGGTGCAGATGGCGGTGGAGGATGGCGGCGACGCGACCCTGCAGCGTCTGATGGCGCTACTCGACGACGCCGTGGCGGAGGTGGAGCGGCGCGCGACGTGCTTTGGCGACAAACGCACCTCGTGGGGGACAGAGACGCCGGAGGTGCTGCGCAGCAACGTTCAGGCGTTCGCGGACAGCTGGGCGCAGCAGCCGCACGGCGACGTGGGCGATCGGGCCCCCGCCTGGGTCCACGACTTAGTACGCATGTTTAACAACTGGGATGCCATTGTGCGCACCGACATTCCCATGCTGGAGGATGTGCCGCGGTACATCTTTGACTGCATTCTTAGCGGCGTGGTCTGCTTCCACCTGCTGCAGAAGGTGTACGGTGACATCATCGTCCCAACAGATGTCCCGCTGACCGTGCGCACCGCGGTGCGGCGGGCGATGGAGGTGCACTTCAAGGACGAAGAAAAGGCGGCGCAGGCCTTGGCGAAACTCTTTGCGTACGTGCAGGCCCCTGGCGACTCCGGTGTTGTGAAGGCAGAGTTTTTTCCCGCCGTCCTCTCCCAAATGCAGGGAGCCTTTCATGACACGGAGCAGAGCGCCTTGCACAACGCCCGGGTGGCGCTCGTCCTGCGTGAGGTCTGCGCAACCGCCTCGCGGTGCACCCGCACCTGCGGCCTCTTTCACATGCTCGTGAAGATCACGGAGGACCTTCGCTTTCACTTTCGCTTCAACACCATCTTTAAAAAGCTCAACGGCAGGGACCGCACCACGATTCGCACCAAGTACAGCATCAACATGGTGAAGACGTGTGAGTACTTTGAGCAGGAGTTTGCGGTGACGCCCATTTCCACAAAGGCGGTGGGTTTCCTGGTGATCCAACTGATGCACATGTCAATGCGCGGGGCGAGCAGCGGGAGCGTGGCCGGCAGCGGCCGCCCCATACTGGAGCGCTTCGTCAGCGTGACTGGTCGGGAGGAGTTTTCCATCGTGGGCATGTCTGACATGGAGGCGACGCAGATTCGTGACCTGCGGGTTGCCTTCCCCCCGCAGCTCTCCTACAACTCATGGCTGCACCAGTCAGACACGAAGGAGAAGTCGGTGTACAACGTTCTCCCCTCCGTCGCGGTGAAGGGGAGCACCAACCAGGCGATGATCATCTCGCAGGCCCCGATGATGAAGGCCCTAGACGCGATCTCCCGCGTACCGTGGCGCATCAGCAAGTACATGCTGCACGTGCAGGAGGCTATTGTGAGGGAGGGCTACGGCTTCGGGAAGATTCGCCCCGCCTTTTACCCGCTGCACTACTGCGCCAAGAGTCGCGGGGATATTTCCTACGACGCCGCGGAGGGTGCCGACGACCAAGACGACTGTGAGGTCTACAACCTGCAGCAGCGCCGTGAGTACGAGACACAGCAGGACGAGGATTGGAAGAGCCTTTCAGAGCAGCGTAGCAACCGCATCCACTATCTGCAGGCGCTCCGGCAGGCCCGCTCGCTCGTGCAGTTCTCGCACATATACTTCCCAAATAGCATGGACTTCCGTGGACGCATGTATCCACTGCCGGGGCGGCTGAATCACACAGGGTCGGACCCCTTCCGGGCCCTACTCGAGTACGCGGAGCCGAAGCCACTCGGTGAGACGGGGCTGTACTGGCTGAAGGTGCACTTAGCGAACAAGATGGGGATGAGCAAGCTCTCCTTCGATGAGCGAGTGCATTATGTAAACGAGCACATTGAGGACGTCGTGCGAAGCGCGGAGTCGCCGCTGCACGGCGACAAGTGGTGGCAGGAGGCCGCCGAGCCGATGCAGTGTCTCATGGCCTGTAAGGAGTTGGCGGACGCGCTCAAGTGCTCGCAGGGGGCGACCAACTTCCTCTCACGCATTCCGGTTGCCGTGGACGGCAGCTACAACGGCCTGCAGCACTACTCGGCCATTGGCCGCGACGCCTTTGGCGCGCAGCTGGTCAACCTGGTGCCGAGCGAGCGGCCGGCCGACGCCTACACCGGTATTTTAAAGGAGATGATGCGGTCCATCACGGCGGACGCGGACAAGGACAACCCCGTGGCGCAGCGCTGCCTTGGCACGGGGAAGGGGCAGGACTGCAACCACGTCAAGCGTAAGACGATTAAGCGGCCTATCATGACGCAGGTCTACGGCGTGACCGGCTACGGCATGTCGGAGCAGATCCTAGACGAGCTGGTGAAGCAGAACAAGAACCACGGCCTGTGGACCTCGACCGACATGCGGGAGATGGCAGACTACCTGCGGGAGAAGGTGCTGGAGTCGCTTGGCGTCACCTTTCGCGAGACACAGAACTGTCGACGCTGGATCACGGACGTCACGAACCTGATTTGGGAGTCGCAGCCCGCGGAGCTGCGCACGGCGCTCTGCTGGACCACCCCGCTCGGCCTCGTGGTGCGGCAGCCGTACAAGGTGCGGAAGGAGATCACTCTCTTCACGCCACACGGGTGCTCGCGCGTGCCCGGCGACGCCTTTTCCGCGGCGAGCCGAAAGCAGTTGACGGCCATCGCCCCCAACCTGATTCACTCGCTTGACGCCACTCATCTGGCGATGACGGCGATTGAGATGCAAAACATCGGTCTCTCCATGATGGCCGTGCACGACAGCTACTGGACGTACGCCTGCGACCTCCCCGTGCTGAGCAAGGTGCTGCGGCAGCAGTTCGTGACGCTCTACAGCAAGTACGACCCGCTCTGGGAGCTGAAGGAGCAGTGGGAGGAGGCGTACTTTATGGACCTCAGGCGGCACGGCACGCTCCTGCCGGATCCACCAAAGCGTGGCGAACTCGACCTGAGCGTGGTGCTCGACTCGCCGTACTTCTTCTCCTAACCCCACAGCAGGCGAGAGAGAGAGAGAGAGAGAGACAAGGGAAGGGAAGGGAACAAAGAAAACATGCATACATACCTTGTTCTTGTTTTGTTTTCTGGGGAGAAAGAGAAAGGAATGCTCACATAAATTACGCACACCCGCACGCCTGCGGATGCGGGCCTACACCTCACATTTCTTTTTATGGTCTGCCTTGACTTTGTTTTGGTGTGTCGTGTCTTTTTTTTTGTCTTCACAGCTCCTGTAAGGCTTTTGCGCTCGCGGCCCTCTTCCGTGCGGGGGAGGGGGCACACACACACCCGCCCACCCACACGCAGAGAGAGAGGGTGTGCGTGGAAATTTGCATCGCTGCGTCTCTCGCACTCTCGTTTTTTTTTTCATCTCTCTCTGCGGCAAAGGCGTTGGAACACACACAGAGGCGACCGCCCCGCAGAAGGCAGCTGTGCCCACTTGCCTCGCCCATCTCGCGCTGAAATGGACACGGCGGCGGCGCCGGCGACCGTCGCCTCCGTCCAGCGGGAGCTACAGGAGGCCATAACTGCCTTCGAGCAGCACGTGCGTGAGGCCGTGGCCAAGGTGGACAGGTACTTCAAGAAGGGGTCGAGGACGGACGACGTCAGCGTGGAGACCAAACTGGGGGACTTCAAGGAGGGCGCCTTCCTCTTCAACGCGGGGTGCAAGACAATGCTGCTGGCCGTGAAGCAGGTGGCGGAGCGGCTGGCTGTGTGCGAGCCCACGGCTCCAAAGACGGAGAAACTGTTGGTGGAGGCGCAGCGACTGAGTGACGCAAAGGACAAACTCGTCGCGGAGCTGCAGCAGCGGCAGGGGGCGGCGCAAGAGGGTGCCGCACGGGCCCAAATAGAACTGCAGCGGCAGTTGGACGACGCACGCGCGGAGGTGGCGGCGCAGTCCAATGCGTGTGCTCTTTTAAAGGCAGAGAGAGTGGCGTGTTGGGAGGAGCTTCAAGGCGCGCAGTCCCAGCTGACCCTCGTCGGGAATCGTCTCAAGGCGCTTGAGCAAAACCGCGCCCGCGAGTTCGCCCTGTTGGAGCGCATGTCATGCGACCACGAGAGAGACATCGCCGTCTGGCAGCGGAGGTGCTCGCAGGCGCTGCAGGAGGTGGAGTTCCTGCGTGCGGAGAAGGAGGGACTGCAGGCGCGCCTGGTGGATGAAAAACTCCGCTTTCAACTTCGTGAGCTGCAGCAGGAGTGCAACCGCCTCCGCACTGAGAACGCCACGCTTCGCCAGACCACGAGACTGGCCGGCACGCCGCGCGAGCAGGAGAGGAATGCAAGCACGGCTGTGAACCCCGTCGTCGTCTCACTCGAGGCCGAGAAGCGGCAGCTGGCCGATCAGCTGAGTGTGGCGTTTGCGGAGAGGCTGGCCCTTGAGCAGGAACTCCTGCTGCTGCGCCATCGCCTGGCAGCGGCAGAGGGAGACGGGCAGCGAGCGGGCGGAGGCGGGGAACGCAGTTCTGCCTCGCCGGCTTCCGAGGACGCGGCGACGGACGAGGACGCCCGAGTGACGCCCGAGCTCACGAGTGGCGCCTGCAGCGTTGGCAAGGCGACGACGGAGAGTGGGCTTGGCAGTGCGTGCGACAGCGGCGTGGCCGCCGAGAGCCACCTGGGCGTCGAGAAGGAAGAACCGCAAACGGGGTTCACGCCCACTCCGGAAGCTGCCGAGGAGGAGTTGCACGGCCGGCGCGACGAAGCGTACGTCCGGCAGCTGGAACTGTGGATGCGGGAGGTCGCCGCGGCGGCGTTGCGGACCGTCGACGAAGAACGCAGCGCCGCGGAGCAGCGGCTGCAGCAGGAACTATCCCTTCGCGAGGATCTCTACCAGTCGCAGCTAACCAAGGTGCGGGAAGCGGGGGAGAGGCGCGCGTGCGAGGCCACAGAGGCGCTGCTGCACTGTCAAGAGCTGCAGCGTGAGCTGGAGCTGCTGCGGACTGCCGCAACGAAGGAGAAGGCCACACGGCAGGAACTCGTGTCCGACGCGGAGCGCCGTCTCGCAGTGGCTCAAAGGGAGATCTTTGGATTGAAGATTGATAATGAGCAGCTGCGGGTGAAGGAGCGTGCGCTGAGGCGGGAGCTGGAGGGCGCGCACGCCGTGCGGAGTCCTCCGCCTACCACTGCGCCACTAGCGCAGCGGCAGGAGCCGAAGTGCAGCCACGGAGGTAGCAGTGGTCCGGGCAGCAGCAGTGGCGCTAGTGGCAGTGGTGGCGGCTATGCGTTGGTGCCGACCCCGCGAAGTTCGTCAGCAACTGGGCGGCTCGATGAAGTCATCCGCCAGCTGCAGGAGCGCTTGACGGCGTTGAACGCGGAGGTCGCGCGCGTCACGGAAACGTACGAGGTGGAGCACGATGCTTGTACCCGGCGCCTTCAGCAGCTTCGGGCGGCGCTTCTTTACTGGAGCCGTGACGACGCCGCTGCGAGCGACGGGGGCGGTGAAGGCGCGGCTGAGATGCGGCAACGCAGCGAGGTGGAGGTTGCGGCCGTCGTAGAGGCGCAGCGTGTGGCGCAGGGCAACGTCCTGGCGTACTACGCTCAGGCGGGCAAGAAGCGGGGTGAGCTTCTGAAGGCGCTTGAGAGGGCCACGAACATGCGCCTGGCGTTGAAGGGTCAATGAACTGCTTCCGTGTTTTGCCTTTTTTTTTTCGTTCTCCCGGAGGGAAGGGGGGAGCACCTATCGATAGTGTACTACGTTAATTTGAGAAGAAGAAAACCTGGCGCGCCCACGTGATGGGCTGTGGGGAGTTTGTTTTTTTGTTTGTTTGTTTGTTTGCATTTTTTTGGAAACTGGCGGTGACGCATGCAACGCATTATCTCTGAATCATCCCCACTCTTCTTCTTTTATGTTTCCTCTCTATTTATTTTTCTGTTCTTGCTGCCGTTGTAGTGCTGTGGCCAAAGGACGCTATTTTTTTGTTTTGTTTTGATTTATTTCTTCGACTTGCGTGCGTCGCGGGAGCTGTGCGGTTTGAGTGTGGGCGCGGTATACATTAGGCCCGATATTACATACGTACGTATATACACACACCTGGCGTAGATAGTTAACTCTCCCTCCCTTCCAGAAGCAGCGTGTGTGTGTGTGTGTGTGTGTGTGTGGAGCGCGGCACACCATGCACGGCAAGCGGGTGGCGCCGGTGGACTATTCCTCCTACGTGCCACGGCCGCCGGCAACGGCGGAGCACAAGGTGCGGAACCGCACGGAGCCGTACATAATATGGCAATCCACGGAGAGCTCCCCTCTCTACTCGTCCTTCTCGCGCAACGGGTACGACGCCCATGCGCAGCTGCGGTGGGTGCGTGGAAAGAATGAGTTTGACAAGCAGCTGAACTCCGCGCGACACCACCTCAGCGTGCTGCGGCGCATTGAGCGGCTGCAGCAGGCCAGGGAGTACTATGGGCGGCACGTGCGGACAGGGTTTCTGCGCAGCCCCTCCATGGACTTTAGCACCCTCGCCACCACCTTAACCGAGAAGGACGAGGAGGACCACACCAGCTTTGCCTCCACCCAAGTGCTGTGGAGCGGCAGGGAGGCAACTCCCATCAGCGCCAGTTCTACACCGACGTTGGCGCGGCGCATTATTGCTGGTGCCGCCGCTGGGTTCCGGCGCCCGGAGTCATCCTCCTCGGCGCGGTCCGCCCCGCATAACGTCTGCCGCGCCACACCCTATCCATCGCCGTTGTCACTGCCACCTCCAGTCCGGGTGCATCGCACGTGCCTGGTAGTTCGAGGTCAGGCAGCGAACCCCGCGGTGGAGCAGCTGATGCAGGCCTCCTCGGACTTCACGCTTCCGCATCCACCGAAGCGGAGTTCAACTGTAGTCGCTACGCGAAGCCGTCGATGCGACGAGAGTCTGATGCGGCTGATACGTGGGGGTGTTGCTGTTTACTAGAACCCTATGGATAACGTGCATGCGTGTAAGCTGGTGCGTGGGTGCTGGACGACTTCACTGGATGCTCCTTTTCGTCGTGGCATCCGTCTTTCCCTTCTCAACCCCTACTCCTCCTTTGGCTTTGTGGTGATGGTAGCATTGGTGAAGCGCGCTATGGGCTATTTTAAGTGTTATCAGCCTATTGTTCTTACTCTTATTCCCCCTAGATGTTATTTGTTTTGTTGTTGTTTTTTGTGTGTTTGTATGCGTGTGCGATTTATTATTTACTTATTTGTCTGTTGTATGTATGTATTCCTTTCACATGAGGAAGCGATGAGAACTAAAGCGGGGAGGCAGCGTCCCCGAGAGCGGCAGCACTCGGCCTGCGGCAGAGAAGCACCTCCCACCGTCTGTGCCTGTGAACAACTCCATTTGGCTTCTGCCGCTGTTACCATTCCTCTTCTCCGCTTGGGGTAGAAGGGCGCTTCATTTACACCTGGGAGCTCCCACGCAGAGGTGGTTGCCCCCCACGCACATGACAAGAGGCTCACGGCCAAACTCGCCTCTGGCACCCGCCGCGGACTCCGGCTACCTACTCCTTGTGGAGTGCCACGGCGGCAGTGGGGGAGGCCAGGCATTTCAGCTCGGGGCCGAGCTCCTCCGCTGGCCTGAGGAGGTTGCGGCGAGTGTGCACGGTGGCGGGGGCGCCACCCTCCCCAGCCTCCACATCAGCAACAAGTACTTCTCCGCGCGGGTTCGTGTCGTGATCACTGACAGTGATGTCCTGACGGCCGCCGAGGTGGCAGACGCGGCGGATGACTCGCTGGTGTCGAGGCTGCTGCGGCCGCCGTCGGTGAACAAGGCGGGCTGGGCGTTACTCGTCGACGGCTCTGTGCACCCGGATCAAGTCCCCTGGCACCGCGTTCCCTCTTCGTGTCTCTTCCGCGTTGTGGTAAACTTCACCGCGGCCGGCGCGAAGGTGCGTGAGGAGACGTGGTACGATGCCTGCGTGGCCAACGGTTTTGAGTACGTGCCGCACTCGGAGGGCTTTGAGGCGCTGTCGGCAGAGGTGGGGCGCAGCGGCCTGCTTGGGGGAGACCATCGAGGCGCCGCGCGGGTGAGTCAGATTCTTCACAACACAATGTGGCCAGAGCCGTGTCGCGTACCCAACGGGGCCGGCAGGGGCGCCGATGAGCAGGCGGCAGGGCGCCGTGCGGTTGCCACGAACCTGCTGGTGGTTGTAGGCGCCGGTGGGGGTGACGTCCTCCATTGGCTCTGTGCGGCGGGCAGGGACCGTCGCTTCTTCACCGCCCCGTGGCCGTTGAGGGCGGAGGCAGCGGCGCGGGAGCCAAGAGAAACCCGCTCCTGGAGGCGAGCGGGGGAAGGCGAGTCGCAGACGCTGGGGCTTGTCAACAAGTACTACACTGCGGTAGTGGAGGCGCAGTGCCTGCACCCCGCGTTGTTCTGCCCCGCCATGGCCGACCTATTTCTGGCCCAGTACGGCGACAGGCGGCCGAAGCTGGCCATTGTGCCGTGGCCCCCGACGCCCCCCGGGCAGGCAGGGGAGAGGGCGGCTTCCCCGCAACTGCCTGTCCTCATCGAGTACCTCCGTCGGTGGGGCGTCGACGACTGCGTCCTGCTCACCCGAAGGGCGGGTGAGTCCCTGTCTCCCTTTGAGCTGCACTACAGCGAGGAGCAGGGAGTAGAGGTGGTGTGCATGGCGGGGGGGGAGTCGCCACGCGATGAGGCGGAGGCACGTGCGTTTGGCACCGTTGGGGCGGACCGGCTTGCGGAGATTATCCACACAGTTGAGTGGCCGCAGCGCACCCCTCTCCCGTCAGCGCCACAGACACCGGGGCCGACGTCGCCCTCGTTGGCCGCGAGAAAGCCGGCGAATCGTGTGCTGCTGTGGGCGTGCGCCGCCTCTGCTCTGGAGGAGGAGCAGCTTTTCCGCGCAACCCTCCACATGTGCTTCTCCGTGGCTCTGGACCACAGCACGGCGGCGCTTCCCTCGACGGGGTCTGCCTCCATGGATGCGCCGCTGACGACGATGACTGTGCACAATCGGTACTTTGACGCCACTGTCGGTGTTCACTCCTTCGGTGGCGCTCGCAGCGCCGTTATGCGGGAGCCCGAACCCGCAGTTTCGCAGCTGCACACGTTTGGCGTCGTCGCTCTCCTGACGAGGGCGGAGGATATGTCTGACGCGTCGGCCTGCGCCGCGGTGCAAGCGGCGCTTGAAAGGTGCTACGGCGCCCAGCGTGCCCGCCGCGGCATCGGCGACCCCGAGTGCCTCCTCCTCCTCCACGACGAACAGCACGGCGGGGACATGACGCCTCGGCTGTGCGCAGCGGCGGAGGCGACACCGGTGTACGTGTGGTACGTCGTAGACGGCGACGAGGCTGACGACGCCCTCGCCGCGCGTGTTGATGGCGTGCTGCTTCGCGCCGCGTCAGCAACACGTGACACGGCGCCAGTCGGAGCCGAAGGGGACGTGTCCGCCGTGCGTGAAGACGGCAGCGGCGGGTCCGCGGAAGCCTTGGATGTCGTCAGCAGCGACACTGAGAGCGACTTTGCTGCCGTGACGCCGATTGAGGTGCTGTACGGCGTGGGCGAAGTGGACGGCGCGACGCGGCTGCGTGAAGCGGTGGAGCAGCACGTCTGGCCGCTCCGGACGATGTCGGCCAGTGCGCCCCAGCAAGAAGCACAGCAAGCGGCGGAGGACGACGAGCCAGCGACGGGGCATAACGCGGACGGCAGGTTGTATGGGGAGAGGGAAGAGGAGGGGGAGAGCAAGGCGGTGGCGGCGGTGGCTGCCGCGTTGGTGTTTGGCTGCGAGCTCCCATCGGATTACCTCGTAGACCCACTCACCCAAAGGTCAGTGCGGGTTGAGGCACTGACGGTGGCGGCTGAGGGCACTTTGTGTGGGCGAGAGACCCACACGCTGCAGCAGCAGCAGCAGCAGCAGCAGGAGTTGGAGCAGGAGCTCGTGGCGTGGATGGACAAGATGAAGCGCCACGGCCACCTGCTTCCCCGCACCGTGCGCCAGCGGCAGGCAGAGTTGCTTGCCACCAAACTCGGTGAGCATCTCGGCAAACTGGGCGAAGCGTGAACTGCGGCCTCCCTCTGTGTGTGTGCGTGTGTGTGTGTGTGTGTGTGTGTTTGATTGAGTGACTGCACAAGTGGTTCGTCGGTTGGCGCACTCTTCTTCTTCTTCCCGCTCTCACTTGGGCCCCGTTTCTTCTTTCTGCTTCTTTTTTTCTTTCTCTCTCTTGGGGCGAGGAGGAGGCGGCCGCGAGGGATGTCGCGCGTCGCACCGCGTCGCCGGGCGAAGGCAACGCTCGTCCCCCTCCTCCTCGGGCTGGTGGGCGCGCTGGTGGTGCTGGCGGTGCTGGCGCCCGTTTCGATGGACGCGGTCCCTGCGGATGCGCCCCGCCGGCCCCCCGCGGGGAGTGCGCGGGCGGTGCTGCGCCGCGTCCCCGACGGTATCTGGCAGACGTGGCGCGGGCGGCGCTTTCTGGTTGTGCTTGGCGTCCCGTCAGTGGACAGCCCGCCGCACAGGCGGCGCCGTGACCTGCAGCGTGCGTCGTGGCTGCGCTACGCCGGGGTCGCGACGCGGGCGAATAATTTTACCGGGGAGATGCTGGTCCTGTTTGTGCTGGGGCGCCACTTCGCGCAGGGTTACGTTTACTCGCCGGCCGTGCGGGAGGAAGCCACGCGTTCGCAAGATGTGCTGACGCTGGCCATGAACGACGGCCGCCCCACGACACAGAAGCGCATTGGCGGCAGCGGCCACTGGGGACTGGCCGCGGAGGTCGGCACGAGCCGCAAGTCTATGACGTGGTACACCATCGCGCTCCGTCTTTTTCCCCACGCGGACTACATCGCAAAGGCCGACGATGACGTGTTTGTTCGCGTTCCACAGTTCCTTGCCGACCTGCACGCGCTGCCGCGTCGTGGGGTGTACTGGGGGCGAGTTATGCGGTGGCTGCCCGAGAAGGGCAACCGCAGAAAGGTGTTTTACTTCGTCGGCGGCATGTGCATCACAATGGCAAGAGACGTGGTGGAGGCCATCACCGCCTTCAAGCCGCTGCAGCGTCTCTTAGACTCCCCTCTCGACTCCTCCGGCACGGCGGAGGCCGCCCGGTTTAGCTCCCTCAATGCCGAACACGAGGATGTCATGTTGGGGCGGGCCCTCTACGAGATGCGACAGCCGAACATCACCTTCGTGATTGAAAAAACCTGCCGCTTTCACGATGTTCACGCGGGCTCCAATAGGGCGCCTGTCACGTCTCGCTCCGTCGTGGTGCACCACCTAAGGGAGGCGGAGTACGCGTTGCTCGCCCTCCGCTTCACCAATGAGAGCGCTGACACGGTGAAGCCGGTTGCGTTTAGGCGCCGCTCTGGCCCTCTTGGGAAGGTGGGGCAGGCACAGTACAGCTACGACTGCTGAGAGGTATGCTCTCCGGGTGTGTTTACGTTGAGGGGGGAGAGAGAGAGAGCGAGATGTGTGTGCCCCGCGCCGCCCAGCACGCATGCATATATCTTTCACCATCATTTCAAGCGCGGGCCTCGCATGGGCCGTGGCGTTGCATCTTTTTCTACATGTTTGACCGCACGACGTCTGTCCCGTCCCGTTCTGCTTTTTTTTACCTTTTTTTCCCCCGCGCTGCATGCGCAGATGCATCTTCGTCCTCCTCCTTGTTTTTGCATCTCTGCCTTTACAACGGCCAGTGAGCTCGCTGAGGCTGCCGCATGGGTTTCCGCGGGCGTCCTGCATCGGCGCCGCGGGCGACGGGGGCTGCGGCCGCCGGGGCGGGGGAGGGCGCCCTCCCGCTCAACCTCTCCTTCGGCAACTTTGAGTTCGAGGCGATGAAGAGCGTGGGGCGGCGCGGCGGCGGCGCGCGGGAGTTGGCCTCGCTGCTTCGCCACGCCAAGCGGCAGACGGCGGCCCACGCCTCACAGCTCGGCTCCGCGGCGGGCCTGGAGAGGCGGCAGGCGGACCTGCTTGACGTCGCCCTGCGCCGCGCGGCCGGGGCGAAGGTGAAGGACGACCCGAAGCGGCTGGCGAAGGCGCTGGCGAGGCGGCGCAACAAAAAACGCAGCTCCGCGAAGAAGTGGGCGGGGCGGATGGAGAAGCTGCAGCAGTCGGTGAACACCGTGGTGGAGGACCGCACGATGGCGCGCCAGGCCGCGCGGATGCGGCGGGAGGGAAAAGAGAAGGAAAAACAACAGAAGCGTGAAACGAAGCGCCCCCGCGCGGCGGCGGCTACGAAGGCGAAGAAGGCCAAAAAGGGCGGCGACAAGAAAAAAGGCCCTGCCGCGGCTGCGAGAAAGAAGAAGCACAGGCAAGGCAAGAAGTAAGGCAATGATATAAAAAAAAAAAACATGCATCTCTTCCTATGTGTGTCTGTGTGGGTGGGTGTATGCGGCGCAGCAAACGAGCCGAGGAGGAGTGTCGCGTCGGGCTTCACTCAGGAGGACCATCAGTAACGCCCGCCGCTGCCCCACCGCTCCGCTGCAGTGAGCAGCGGCATGCCCCAGCGACGACATCGAGTAAGACGAGGGTGAAGGTCTCCACCAGAGCGAGAGGCATATACGTATACGCTACTCTTGGGGCTGTGATCACTGTGCTTTGCTGGCGGGTGTAAGCCCTTGCTGCTTTTTCTTTTGTCTTTATTTTCCCTTTTTGTTGCTGGTCTTCAACCGGGTGGACGGGAACTTTTTTGCTTCTGCTTGGGCGAGAAAGGGAGAGTGTGTGTCTGTGTTTATTGCTGTTGCTGTTTGCCAACCTTTTTTTGTTTGTCTGTGTGTGTGTGTGTGTGTGTGTGAAAGGCCTAGCGGAAGTTAGCGCGCGCGATAGCGGTCCACGCAAAGGGAAGAGAAACGGAGGGAGACAAGCGAAGAAGTTGAGTATTTAAAACGTTGTCTCACACTAGCGGGGGAGTAGATCCACACACACACACACACACAGAGAGAGAGAGAGAGAGATAGAGAGAGAGTGTGTGTGGAGTAAAAGCGAAGAAAAAAACAAAGATGCTGCGTCGGCTCAACGTCTGCGCCACCTCCCGCACTCTCGGCATGGCGGCGGGGCTTAGCATCTCGATTGCGGGAAGGTGCTTTCAGCAGCCACGGCCGCGCGGTTGCCCTGCTTTGAAAGAGACATCGCTGATGGCTCCGCCGACTATCCGTCTCTCACGGCGCGAGTTCTCCCTGCAGCCGCTGCGGCGCATGCGCGGTGTAAAGTGGGTCAAGCCGGTCACCTCGCCGATGAGCTACGGCGGTGAGAACACCGGGGGTGGAAACACCGCCGACAGTTTGACGCCGTACGTCCGACAGCACCTTTCGAAGGTTTACGGGCTTCTTGCCGCCGGCTCCGCCGTGGCCGGCGTTGGCTCCTTGCTAATGTTTGCCACGCCCCTAGGAAAGTCCATGCCGTTCTGGCTGCCCATGATGGGTGGGTTTGTGCCGCTGCTGTGGCTCTCCTTTGCCCCACCGCGGGACCCGACGCTGAAGCTGGCCCTCTTCTTTTCCTTCACTCTGCTAGAGGGAATGGCGCTGGCGCCGTTGGTGGCGATGACGCTGGCTAAAGGTGTTCTTGGCACCGCCGTTGTCCTCACGGGGGCGGTGTTTTTCGGTTTCAGCGCCGCCGCCCTCTTAGCCCCCCGTGCCTCTCTGCTGGCGCTGCAGGGCCCACTCTTCGGGATGCTAATGGGCATGGTGGCGATTTCGATCCTGAACCTCTTCTACCCAACTGCCTTTGCTCACTCCCTCATTCTGTACGGCGGCCTCGCCCTCTTCTCCCTCTTCGTGTCGGTGGATACGCAGGCCATGATTGAGCGGGCCCGCTGCGGGGCCGGCGACTACGTGCAGGACGCCTTGCAAATGTTCCTGAACGTCGTCAACATCTTTGTGCGCATTGCCCAGATACTTGGCTCCATGGACCGGTAGGGAGAGCGGCGGAAGCAAAAACAAAAAAGGAAAAGGAAATCCCTCAGACAATAACGAGGCAGGAAAAGGCTGTCAAACGCCGCGGCAACGAGGCTCGATGGTTGGGCAGGGAGTGGCGAGCGTCCTCCTCCGCCCGCCGCCCAAAAGGGCGTGGGCAGCGCCAGAAGAAGGGGGCTGTGATGGGGCGCGAAGCCAAGCGGAGGAACAGTAAGTTTAAGCAGGGAGGAGTGGGGGAGACGAAGTTGTCTGGCACCGTCTCCGAGAGCGCGATCGGCACCCCACCGTCCCATTGCCATCACTTCGCCACGAGGAGGGGTGGGGGCTTCGGGAATTGCGATGAGGCGAGTAGAATGAATGAAAAGGAGAAGAAGAAAATTGAAAAAGAAAAAGAAAAAGCAAATAAAAAAAAATCGGGGGAAAAAAAGAGGGAAAAGGAACTCCGTTGGGGTGTAGTATTCATGGCATGTTCCCTCACGGGCTGTCGCGGCCCTTTATCCCGGGCGGGGTAGCGGGGATGGGAGGAAGCGAGGGAGGCAGCTGGCATTCGCTCTACAGTTCGTGAGCAGGTAGGAAGCGGGAAGAAAATGGGAGGGGCGGGGTGGCCGCCCCGCGGAGGCGCACGCAGCCGATGTATCACCGCCCTCCCACCACCACCAACACCCACCCGCGTTTTGTCCGTAATTCACTTTTTTTTTTCGTTTCTTTTTTTCTTTTGCTCTGACTGTTATTTCCGCTGTTGCTGCTGCTGCTTGCCCCGAACCGCGACAATCACCGTCGTGTCTCTCCCTGTGGTTGCTGTTGCCCTTGAGAGCTGCCACCTCCCTCGCTTCTTTTTCTCTTATTGTTCGTCTCTTCACGGCAGCCGTTGCGACGCGCGTGCGTGATTGTGTGCGGCCACGGCTCTTGAGCCCGGCGGCCGCAGCCAACCGGCGATGAGCACCGCTGCCGACGATGGGAAGTGGGACGTGGAGGACAGCCGGCGGCCGCGGCGCGCCAACCGCGGCAGCATGATGCAGGAGCTCCTTGAGAAGGGGCTCAACTCGGAGGAGGAGAACCTGCTGAACGACCTTAGCGACGCCACGACCGACAGCACCTTCAGCAGCAGCGGGGAGGAGGCGATGGACGAGATCGACAGCGACTTCTCCGACGAGGAGGTGGAGGGCGTCTTGGACGGCGCGGAGGTGACGACGGAGGCGATGTTGCGGCGCGAGGAGCGGCAGGAGCGCCAGAAGGAGCGCCAGCGTGCACTGCGGCGCATGGGCGGAGACGTGCCGCGGCGCAAGGGCACCGCCACGCCAGCCGCCCCGAAGACGGCGGCTCTTCGGCTTCGGCCGCCGCCAACGATACCGCTGGAGGAGCGGCTGCAAGTGGCGCACAAACGAGCACGTGAAGTTCGTGCGGCGGCAGCAGCGGCGGCGGTAGGGGAACACAACCCGGCGGGGTCGATGCTAATAACCTCTGCGGGAGGCGCGGCGGCGTACAACGTGGGGAGGTCCATGGATAAACGTCGACGTCCACACTGCACTCGTGCACGGCCCGCGGACGCAGCGCCGGCGGCTGGTGAGGGAGGGGAAGTGTCGCAGCGCGTCTGCTACACCAGCAGCCGGAGTGTGCTGGAACAGTTTGGTGTGCCGGTGGTGATGTCCTTCTCCACCTGCCTGCCGCGGATGTTCCAGAGCAACAACGTAAAGTGAAAGCCTGATCTTGCTGCAGGCGTGGCACGGTCCCTCTTCCTCATTCTTCGCTGCCTCCATGCGGCGTCGTACTTCCAACTGTTGTCTTTCTTCGTTTCTTTTTATGGATCTGCTTGCGGCTGTGCCTCTGTCCGCCGGCA
>NW_021704256.1:0-2174 GCF_003719485.1 Trypanosoma conorhini | reverse complement strand
CCCCACACACACACCCGACGACTGTCTCATGAAAGGCTTGGGGTGCTGGCGATGTGTTTTGCCTTCATGGGCCACTCCGCCGCAGTCGCAGTCGGCTTGGAGGGAAATTGAAGCAATAAAAAAAAGCGAGAGGGCTGTTGCTGCTGTTTCTGGCGTCGCTTGCTTGCCGAGCCGACAGCTCTCGTCGTTGTTCTATTGCTTTTGCCACCGGAACCTCCCTACCGGCTTCTTTCTTTTTCCTCCCTCCCTCCCTTCCTTCCTCTCTCTCTCTCTATATATATATCCTTGTCGTTGCCTTGAAACTCCTGCACGACGCGAAGGAAGGAACGAACGAGCAGGAAAAGGCGCTCTGTGGGCGAAGCAACATAACAGGCCGCCAGGCGAGGCAAAGAAAAACTTACTCATTCGTGCCAAGTAATGCTAAACACAGGGGTCGCCACACTCGTGGATCAGCAGAAGCGCTCCGTGCTGGATGCGCTGGAGGCGCAGAAGGTGCACATTCGTGTGCAGCAGCGTAAGGGAAAGAAGTTTGTCACGTCCGTGCAGGGGCTCAACCAGGCGCTGAACTTCCGCCGCATCAGCCGTGAGTTTCAGCGGCGCTGGGGTTGCAACGGCACCGTCATCACGACACCGGAGGCAGGCATCGTTATTCAGCTGCAGGGCAACTGGAGCGAGGAGATTAAGCGATTTCTCCTCGACGAGAACATGGCGACCGAGCAGAACTTAGAGATCCACTCGCTGAACTAAAAGCAACCCACACACCTCCACACACACACACACACACACATGCATTTGTCTAACTGTACGGTTGTGTATATTCAGGCGTAGCTGTGTGCCTCTGTGTGTGTGCGTGTGTGTGTCTGTGGGCTTTTCGAAGGCGGACGGGAGATCGAGGGAAGTGGCTTCAGTCCGGTGTTGCCTCCCGCCGGGACCACAAGTGGGTTTTGTGGCTCTGCGTGTCGTTAACGGGGGGGAGGCGTCGCCGTGGCTCCCGCCGCCGGGCGTTTAATGTTGTGGGTGTGTTGCCGCTGCCGTTGCCGGCGGGGGAGACGTGTGGGCGGGCGATTTCCCCCGCAGGGCCCAGGCGGGAGCGGGCGGCGTTGGCCGCCGGAGTTCGGTGCCCCACCGTCATTTTTAAGCCGAGTGCAATGAATGCGGGGCAGCGGCCGTAAGAGAGCAAAAAGCAAAACGAAAAAAAAAACCGGAAAAACAAAAACAAAAAGGAAGGAATTAAAAAAAAGAAAAAAAATTAGAGGCGGAGAAGTGTGAGTGGCGGTAACTAACAAGCGGCAGGCGGCAGAACTGCAACAGGAGGAGAAGGAAAGGGAAGGGAAAGAGAGACAATTTTTTGTAACTACTCCAAAGACACCCGAGACGAGGGGGAGGAGGCGCCGCCGCGGTCGCGTGTGTCTACTGGAGGAATTTGTCTGCGTGCGAGAGAACGAGATCGAGAGCGCGAGACGGCGGCACACAAACGTGTGGTGCGGTTTGCTGATTCAGTGACTTCCGTGGTGTATTCCTTTCTGCTCTCGCTGCGCCACACGCCGCTTCATCCTTCTTTCCGTTGTTTTTTTTCGTTGTTTTCCCGTTTTATGCCGCCTCCCCCTGCCGCCCCGGCCGCACACGCAGCTCAAGTTCTCCTTGCTTCTCGCTTTGCAGCTTGAATACCCTGCGGGGTGGCGGTCGGTTCCTGCGCTCCCCGGCACCGCGCGGTATTCGTCCTCCTCGTGCCTCGCCGCGTCGGGCGGCGCCTGCACGGAGACTCGGGGACCCTCGCCGGCGTGGTGCGCGCGCCGCTGCTCGACGGCCGCGGGGCGGACGGAGCACGCCTGAGGGGCACAAGCCGAAGGGAAACGCGGAGGGAAAAAAGAGGGAAGGAAAAACGAGAAGAGAAAAGGAAACGGGAGGAGCGGAGCAAAAGGCGCGGCCCTCTTCGCCCCCTCCCCGCAGCGGCAGTGAGCAGGACGACAGGTCCCGTTCCGCCCACACACACACAAAACAGGGCAGGAGGGGCGGCGTCGACCGCGCCGAGGCAGCGCGGCCGAAAATATACGTACACCACTGAGAGAAGCTAAAGCCGGAGGAGAAAAAAGGGGAGACGGGGGAAAAAGGCAAAGGAAAAAAAAAGAAGAAAGAAATAAAAAACATTGCTTTTTCAAGGAAGAAGGAGGGAA
>NW_021704261.1:30661-32002 GCF_003719485.1 Trypanosoma conorhini | reverse complement strand
TTTGTCTTGCTTTTTGAGGTCGTGCTGCTGCTGCTGTGTCTGTGCGCCTGTGCGTGCGTGGCCAGGCACCGACGCGTGCGTGTCCGGGCTGCGGCTCGCTTGCACCGCCCCATTTCGCTTTCCCTGCTGTTTTTTCGCTTGTTTTGCGACGTGGAAGACAGCAACCTGCGCTGAAGCAAGTGAAAAAAAGAAGATAATGTCACGGGCGAAGGAGACCGCGCGGAGCAAGAGGACCATCACGTCCAAGAAGAGCAAGAAGGCCCCCAAGGCCCCTGGCGCGGCGACGGGCGTGAAACACGCACAGCGCCGCTGGCGCCCGGGAACCGTGGCGCTGCGCGAGATCCGCCAGTTCCAGCGCTCCACGGACCTCCTCCTGCAGAAGGCGCCCTTCCAGCGCCTGGTGCGGGAGGTGTCGGGGGCGCAGAAGGAGGGCCTGCGCTTCCAGAGCAGCGCGATCCTCGCGGCGCAGGAGGCGACGGAGTCGTACGTCGTGTCGCTGCTCGCCGACACCAACCGCGCGTGCATCCACAGCGGCCGCGTGACGATCCAGCCGAAGGACATCCACCTGGCCCTCTGCCTCCGCGGCGAGCGCGCGTAGGCGTGCGGCGGCGGCCGCCCCTCTTCTCGCCCTAGACGGAGCAGGGGTGATGGGGGCGGGCGCCCGCACCCACGACGCCCCCTCACCTTGTTTTCATCGCCTGTGTTCTGCCCGTCTCGCGCGCTAACAGCCACGCGGCGTGCGTGGGCCGGCTCGGCGCTCCCGACGCGAATGACGTCTCCGGATGCTGATGCCCCCGCCGTGTAGCGCCTGCGAGTTGCACACAGCCCCATAGATTGGCTCTTGTTTTCTCGTTTTGTTTTGCTTTGTTTTGCTTTTTGAGGTCGTGCTGCTGCTGCTGTGTCTGTGCGCCTGTGCGTGCGTGGCCAGGCACCGACGCGTGCGTGTCCGGGCTGCGGCTCGCTTGCACCGCCCCATTTCGCTTTCCCTGCTGTTTTTTCGCTTGTTTTGCGACGTGGAAGACAGCAACCTGCGCTGAAGCAAGTGAAAAAAAGAAGATAATGTCACGGGCGAAGGAGACCGCGCGGAGCAAGAGGACCATCACGTCCAAGAAGAGCAAGAAGGCCCCCAAGGCCCCTGGCGCGGCGACGGGCGTGAAACACGCACAGCGCCGCTGGCGCCCGGGAACCGTGGCGCTGCGCGAGATCCGCCAGTTCCAGCGCTCCACGGACCTCCTCCTGCAGAAGGCGCCCTTCCAGCGCCTGGTGCGGGAGGTGTCGGGGGCGCAGAAGGAGGGCCTGCGCTTCCAGAGCAGCGCGATCCTCGCGACGCAGGAGGCGACG
>NW_021704261.1:3426-30636 GCF_003719485.1 Trypanosoma conorhini | reverse complement strand
CCAGAGCAGCGCGATCCTCGCGGCGCAGGAGGCGACGGAGTCGTACGTCGTGTCGCTGCTCGCCGACACCAACCGCGCGTGCATCCACAGCGGCCGCGTGACGATCCAGCCGAAGGACATCCACCTGGCCCTCTGCCTCCGCGGCGAGCGCGCGTAGGCGTGCGGCGGCGGCCGCCCCTCTTCTCGCCCTAGACGGAGCAGGGGTGATGGGGGCGGGCGCCCGCACCCACGACGCCCCCTCACCTTGCTTTCATCGCCTGTGTTCTGCCCGTCTCGCGCGCTAACAGCCACGCGGCGTGCGTGGGCCGGCTCGGCGCTTCCGACGCGAATGACGTCTCCGGATGCTGATGCCCCCGCCGTGTAGCGCCTGCGAGTTGCACACAGCCCCATAGATTGGCTCTTGTTTTCTCGTTTTGTTTTTCGTTTGTTTGGTTTTGTGGCGCGTCGTCGTTATTTGTTGGTTTGCTGTTGTGTATGCGCTGCGTGTCCTTGCGAAAGCTGCTTGGATTTTTTCACTGCCCACCTTTTTTTCTACCCTCTTGCCTTTTGTTTATTTCTTGAGAAGCCGCAGCAGCAGAAGGCGCTCGACTGGGTGGTGAGTTGCCGGTGCGGAAGCAAATACGTCTCCGTCGGGTAGCGCCGCTCCTCTCGCTCCTGTGCATCCAGGCGCCCTTGAGCCCCTCCCCCCGTCTTTCGGGTTTCGTTGCGGGGGCTAGCCGCGCGCGCAGCGCGCCCCGTTTCTGGTCGCTGGGACCGTTTGGCCTGTTCCAGCCGCTGGCATCTCTCCCCCATTATTCCTTCCCCGCTAAGACGTGGCTTTCGGGCTTGGTTTTGTTATTTTACTCCCCTTTCTCGCGCTGTGCGTGTGTGTTTGCCTGAATTCCTCCGTGGGGCGCTGGCGGGTATGGCGATGAGGCGGGAGACGTCCTCGGGCCACCGGGCGCACCTTACACGCGGCACGATCCCCGCGCTTCCAGCTGAGCCTGCGCGTGGCTCGCCTGACTCGCCCCTGCGCAACCGTCGGTACGTCGCCCCGGGCCCTGACGTTGCCACGGAGGCTCCGCAGACGCGCACCCACGGCCACGACCCGTATTCGCGCCACGTGTATTCTCGGCCCGCAGAGCGGCGCGATATTCCATTTACCCCAGAAGTGACGCCCAGCACTGGGCGAATTAATGATTCCCCGCATGGCAGCCCCTCCCACCCTAGTGGAACTCACAGCGTTGAGGGGAACAGGAAGCCTGTGTGCATTCGCATGCTTCTCCCCCCGTCCTTTCCAGAGACAACTGCGTATGGGGAAACGAGACACCGAGAGCTGCGTTCTTGGCGTGACTTGCCGGCAAACCCCCTCATTGGGCTTCCTGGCTTGGCAACCCCTGCGGCACCGGTAGATCGCGAGGACTGCAAATTTTACTGCGATGCCTGCCAGAAGGGCTTCTTTGCCCAGGAGCGGTACGACAAACACATGCTGGAGCACATCTGGTGCACCGTGCCGGGCTGCCGCTTCACCTGCCGAAAGGGCAAGGAGTGGAAGATGGAGATGCACATGGAGACCCTTCACAACCGTCCGGATGCGCCTGACCTTGCCGATGTTGGGACGTACCTGTCGCAGCGTAAGCAGCGCTTCCCTACACAGGACGCGGTGAAGTCGAAGGTGGAGGAACTCTTTTATAAGGCGTCTAGGGGAGTTATCCTGCCGGACGAGCGTCGCCGCTGGCTGCGTCAGCACGGTGTCCTTGTGCGGAAACGCCCTCGAACCGAGGAGGCATACATTGATTCCGATGCCCTGCAGCAGTCTGCACGTGCTGCGACCAGTAAAGCGGCCGAGCGGCACAGGCGACAGCAGCAGCAGCAACACGCGAACGAGGAGGAACCCGAGGAAAAGGAGGAGGTTACGGAGAGGCAGAGGTTGCCGGTGCCGACACCACCTCACCATGCGGAAGAGGCCGCTGTGAGGGAACATCTCCCGACGGCAGCGGAGCATCCTCCAGCTCCCGGGCGCCCAAAGCGGATTATTCCCCTTGGTCCAAACGGCACGCTAACGCGAGGCCAGAGGGTGCAGCTCATACGTGAGCGCTACCGCGATGCAAAGACCGTGCCATCGTTCTACGTCTGCCCCCGCTGTGGGGAGAAGGGCCGCCACTGGGTCGACGAATGCCCCACGAGAGGCGACGAGACCTTCGAGCGGCGGACTGTTTGGGGCGAGGAGCGTCGGGAGCCGCCGCGGCAAAGGCGCCGCACGGAGCGCGACGCTGAAGAGGCGAAACCAGCAGCCCAAAACGCAGGCGACAGTGAGGGCCAAGTCGACGACGCCCCTGCACCTTCAGGAGGGGACGATAGGGGCACGCAGGGCGGCGTGGCGTCGCCCTGCGACGGCGAGGGCCGTGCAGAGGCTGCGGCCTTGGAGCTCGTGGAGGATGACGGCGGCCCGCCGGCTGAATTGTCTGCAAGGAGGCACGACAACTCGGAGGGCGCCACAAACGCAACACCGGAGGTCAGCCGAATGTTGGCGCCAGTTGCAGCGGCGGCACTGTCGAGGCGAGGGAGGAGGCCACAAGAGGGGCAGTCGCGCCAGTCACAGCCCGCACGTTCCCGCCCTCGGCCTCCGCCGCCCCCGACGCTGTATGAGCGTCTAGTGGAATCGCGAAAAGCGAGTGAGCAGGGCCTTCTTCTTCAGGCATTCCGGTTTTTCGTTATGCGCAGATTTTTTGAGCCCTTGTGAGAAGTTGCACAGAGCTCCCCCTTCTTTAAGGATAACTGCGACTGCGTGCGCATTCTGCAGAATTAATTATCACCGCTGTGCTCGTCAGAGGCGGCTGCGTTCATGTGTGTCTCTGTGTGGATGTGTGTGTGTATGTGTGTCTCCCTCTCTGTGTGTGCGTGTGTGGAAAAGACGACGGGTAAGAGGCGTGAGCTGATGTGTCTCCCTCTTCGCTTTCTCTTTTATTTGCTGACGGCCGAGTTCTACTTGCCTGTGTTCCCGCGTTTCTTGTGGACATCGCTTGAACTCGCCGCCCCTCGCCTGGACTCCCCCTTCGCTCCCTTGGCTCCCTCTCTTATTTATTTACGTATATTTTCCCCTCTGCCTTCCTTTACTTGCACTTGCGTGCATGTGTGGTGGCGGTGGCGCCTGCCAGTGATCCTGCGGCCCTCCGGTCTCAAGCCTCGGCACAAGAGCCAAAGCAAAACAGCAAGTACAAGTGCAGCCCACAAGACTAACACAAAGCAGCAACAACAGCCGAGCCCATACCAAGCGCCTCACCACAATGCCGACGGAGGTTGCGAAAGTTGCGAGTTTCCCCACGAACAACGAGCTGATGGGGCAGCTCATCGGCCACAGTGGTCGCCCCGCGAGCTCGGCGTCAGGGGGTTCGTCCGGTGCTGGCGCAATGAACCGCCTTTTGACGTTTGTCGACGATGACGGCGCGACCTCACCGACGTACGGCATAAACGAGAACGGTGTCCTGGACGCCGCGCCTCGGGCGACCCGCATTTCCTTCGACATGATTGGGGTGGTAGGGTTGTCGGAGGACATGCTGGCGGAGCTGTACGAGGCGTTTGACGTGCGCCAGCGCGGCGGCGTGGAGCGTTCCGTGATGCGTGAGATGATGAAAACCGGATTCTCCAACTACGGTGCGCCGTGCGGCGACAAGGACATTGAGCGCCTCTTTGAGCACGTCACGCCGTTCAGCGTCCGCCGCCGGCTGAAGGAGAGCGACGGCGAGGAGGATGATTTAATGCCATTCAACGAGTTTTGTGCCCTTTTTCTGTCCTGGCTGCGGCTCTAGCCCGGCGGCGGCGGCGGGAGCTGGCGGAGGTGGGGAAATGTATACAGTAAGCGAAAGCCGCAAAGTGGAGGCGGCGGCGGAGCGATAGCCGTTGAGGAGGCGAGCTTCCAGCGAATGTGCAATGGATGCCAAGTTTAGTGATGTACCAAAGTCACGGGATACAGTACGCACACGCGGAAAGGTGAAAAAAAAACAAAAAGCAAAAAATAATAATAAAAAAAAACTAGACAAAAAAAAAGACAGAAACAAAGAGCTTACGGACATTACAACAACAAAAAAATTAGGAGCTGCATTGAATAGATATTTTGTGTTTGTTTTTTTTCGATTTTATTCCATTTGTCTCTCTCTTGTGGTGGTGTGAGTTTTTTTGTTTCTTCTACTCTCCTTTTTGCTTTGCTTTTTTTTGTGTTTGTTTCCGTCTTCTTTTTTTTTGGTTCCACGTGTGTCAAAGGGTTATTCCCGCTTGGTTTATTTTCTTTCTCCCCGCCCGTCTGCTCACTTCGAGCATCCGTTGATTTGGGCCCCATTTTTTGTTTTTGTTTTTCGTTTGTTTGTTTGTTTGTTTGTTTTTTTGCTTTTTTTTGTTTTTCGTTTTTAAATCTTCGAGCCCTGCGCGAGAGATATTTGGCAAACAATCGCCGGTGCGTTTCGACGCCTCTTTTTTTCTCTCGCTCTCTGTGGGGGCGCCTGAGCCTCTGTTGTCTCCCTGCCGTGCGGCGGTGACCCCCCCCCCTGTGAGGGGCGTGTCCGGCCGCTCTCCACGCCGCGCCCTTCCCTTTTTTTTTCTTTTCTTTTTTTTGGTCTGCGTTTGCGGCGGCGTGCTGTGGGGGCCACGGGGCAAACGTAGCGACGCCCGCGTTGAAGCTCAGCGGGGGTGCGAGATGTTTGTTGGCTCGAACGGGAGCATCTTCGTGAACAACGCCCACCCCGCCTACCCGCACCTCGCGGACTTCCTCACGTCATGCTGCGAGCCCGTCTGCCGCACGCTGCACATGAGCGAGTACGTCATTTCCCCCTCCTCCCTTTCCGCGGCGAGCGCCGAGGGGACGTACTCGACGGGTATGATACGGAACTTCATTCGGCACTTTCGCCTCGACGAGCAGCACCGACTGCCGGTGGACCTGGCGAAGTTCGCGGCGCTCGTGCGGCGATTGGAGGACGAGGCGGATGTGGCGCCCGGGGCAGCGCAAGCGTCGCAGCAGCTGCCTGCAAAAACGCCGGGAGACGAAGATGGGGCGGGCGCGGATGAGGGCGGGCTGAAGCGGGTGAAGAAGGAGAACGGCGAGCCAGCCTCCTTTGTGAAGCGGGAAACGACTGAGGCGGCGGCCGTGCCCCCTCGCCGTTTTCTCTCGCTTGTGAGGGGCGTCGTGGCCCGGCCGGAGCCGCTTGTCTCTCGTGCGGTGTGCTGCCCTGACGCCCTCCGTTCCTTGCCGCCGGACCTGGAGCAGATGCTCTCGGAGGAGGAGCGGTCGTCGCGAGTGCGCATCGTGCTTCAGCCGCGACTGCGGTCATTCCAGCGACAACAGTCGCATCTGCAACGGCAGGTGCACCATGAAGACGAGGAGAGGCTTGCGTACTTCCTCGTGAGCCAAAATCGGCAGCATCTGGAGTTCCTGGTCAGCCGCCTGCAGGAGTTTTTGGTGCCCGTGTCCCTCCACGGTGTGATGCGGTGGGTGCTCTCCGACGTGGACCGAGGCGTGGAGGAGAAGAGCGTCGTGGAGAGCGGCAGGGCCAAGACGTTGCGCAGACTTTTCGACACCCCGCCGGCGTCCGACGTGTCGGCGGTGGGCGATGCTGGCAGCACAGGGAGAAAGTATTCCCGCCTGGTCTACAAGAGCCAAGTAAAAGATGGGAAGCTGCGCAATGTGCGGGAGCGGCTCTTCAAGGAGCTTGGCGTCTGTGCGGACCTCTTCTACGACTACGGCCAGGATGGCACACTCGCCGTGCGGGACTTGGCGCTCGCTGAGGACGTGCGTCTGCGTCCCTACCAAGTGGCCTCACTGGAGCGCTTTCGTTGCGGAAACAAGGCCCACCAGGGGGTGATTGTGCTGCCGTGTGGGGCGGGGAAGACGCTCACGGGCATTGGGGCGGCGGCGACCCTAAAGAAGCGGACGATTGTCATGTGCATAAATGTCATGTCCGTCCTACAGTGGCAGCGCGAGTTCCTTCGTTGGACGAACCTGTCGGAGGAGCAGGTGACGGTGTGTATTTCGGACAAAAAGCAAATGCCCGGTGATGTGTTTATCACGACGTACAGCATGCTGGTCGCGCGGCGGCCTGGCGTGCCAGAGGAGGAGCAGCGGGAGGATGCAAAGATGACCGCCCGCATCCTTGCCAGCGTGGAGGAGCAGGCGTGGGGACTACTGCTGCTGGACGAGGTGCACACCGCCCTCGCCCACCACTTCCAGGAGGTGCTCAACAAGGTCAAGTACAAGTGTGTGGTTGGCCTCAGTGCGACGCTTCTGCGTGAGGACGACAAGATTGGCGACCTGCGGCACCTCGTGGGGCCGAAGCTGTACGAGGCCAACTGGCTTGAGCTTACCCGAGCTGGTTTTCTCGCCCGCGTGGAGTGCGCCGAGGTGCAGTGTCCGCTTCCGCTACCCTTCTTCACAGAGTACCTAAAGAGTCAGGCGGAGGACGACCCGTTTGCGCGCCGCGGGACAAACTCACTCGCACGCGCCGTGGTGTGCTTCAATCCGTACAAGCTGTGGAGTGCGCAGGCCCTGCTGGAGTTCCACCGCAACCGCTCGCCCCCCGACAAGGTCATCATCTTCTGCGACGACTTGGAGGGGGTGCACTACTACGCGCGCCACCTCAACGTGCCCTTCATGGACGGGTTTACCTCGGAGGTGGAGCGTGCCAACCTCCTCCAGTACTTTCAGCACTCCAGCGACATCAACGCAATCATTCTCTCCCGCGTTGGCGATGTCGCGCTGGATCTTCCATGCGCCTCGGTTATTATCCAGCTCTCCGGGTTGGGTGCCTCGCGTCGCCAGGAGGCGCAGCGACTGGGTCGTATCCTGCGTCCTAAGCCACCCTCACTGGACAACACCTGCTCCTACTTTTACACCCTCGTGTCGCAGGACACGCATGAGGTTCATCAGAGCTATGGGAGACAGAGCTGGCTGCGGGATCAGGGGTTCGCGTACCGTGTGCTACAGTGCGACTCCGTACTAAAGGAGTTGTGGCGCACCGGGGGGAAACCCTGCTGCGTGGGACACCCACAATGGTGGTACGAGACATTGGACCGATCGTTGTCGTCGGCAGTGGGTGGCAAAGGCAGCCTTTGGATTCCCTTTTCACGGCAGGCCTCACGCCGCATGCAGTACTACTTTGTGCGTGGGAGAGAAGGCTGCGAGCTGGACTCCGCCGTGCTTGGCGACACCCCAAGACCGGGGGAGATGCTTGCCAGCGGCGTAGAAGAGAAATGGACCGTGCGCTTCAGCGCCTCCAACGCTCCAGAGACCTTTGGCACCGTACAGATGGCCGAGGACAACCCGACCCTGGTGCGCCGTGTCTGCGTTGGCCCGCTGGATGCCGAGCACGACTGTCTAAGTGAGGAGGGGGACTGCGTCCATTACGTTCTAGAGCAAATGAGGCTGCTGGTCAAGAGGCGGGCAAAGCCGCGATGAGATGTGAGAATGGGAGCGAAGGGATTTTTCCGTGTCGTAGGCGCGGAATGGGGGGTTTCAGGCTTTTTGTTCTTGTTGTTGTTGTTGCATTCTTCCTCTGGGCCCCCTTCTGCGCCGTGTTGTTGTTGTTGTCTTTTTTTTTTGTCTTCGCTCTTACGCGTGGAGGGGCACAGCGCACCTTTTTTCCCGCCCTCCTCCCCTCACTTGTCCTTCGACCGCCTGCTTTAACTGATGGCGCGGGGTGGGCCGCCGCCACCGCCGCCGCATTTTTATTTCATTCTCCTCCTCCTCCTCCTCCTCCCACTCCCTGTTTGCCGCCAGCAGTCACAAAGCCCGGGTGACGCCAATTAGTGACGTATTCATTTTCTCTTTCTCTCACATGCTCCTTTTTTTTTTGCTTCTCAGCGGTGCGCGTGAAAGAGGTGTCACTTCCCTTGACTTCCCTTCCTTTATTCCCTCCGTTCCTTCGCTGACGG
Organism: Trypanosoma conorhini; assembly: GCF_003719485.1. Classification (NCBI taxonomy): domain Eukaryota; phylum Euglenozoa; class Kinetoplastea; order Trypanosomatida; family Trypanosomatidae; genus Trypanosoma; species Trypanosoma conorhini. The sequence goes on along the minus strand of NW_021704261.1, from coordinate 22,740 downwards.
CGCCCGCACATCGGGCGCGTCTGCTGGGACTTCCACCGCCTGTCGCGGCGGCAGCAGCAGCAGCAGGGAACGCTGGCAGATGGAACCGCGAGAGGGAGCGCAAGGCCTTGAGGCTCCTGCCGGGCCCAGCCGCGTCGAGGGTGGGACAGGCGGCAGCGGCGGCGAAGTGGCGGAAGCGGAGAGGCGCCAAAGTAGCCTGCTGCGCAGGAAGGTGGAGTTGCAGCATCGCATACAACAACTGCGTGATGAGGAGAGCATGCTGCAGCATGAGAAGGCGGTGAGGTCCTTTGCGAAGGCAAAGGAAGAGAAGTTAGCGACCGCGGCAGAGCAGAGACAAGGTGGCAAGCAACATAGTGGTCGAAAGGCATCAGAGCGGCGCCCTCCCGAGCAGAAAAAGTCTCTGCCGGGAGCCGAGACTCCCAACGCTGGGGCCACCATCACCGACAAGGGCAGCTGTGACACGAGGACAAGTAAAGCCGGCCAAAGCACCTCAGGTGCGAGCGTGCAGCCCCTCCCCTCCCACCGCCCACGCGGCTCCGCTCAGACAAGGCGGGAGCACAGCCGGACATCTTTCGTGCTTGCCGGCGCGGCGGCGGCGGAGGGGGTCGAGAAGGGTAGCGGCCGGCCCAGCATGGTTCCCGTCCCTCCGCGCCCCCGCCGCCCCTCTGCCGACACGGAGGAGGAGGGGTCGAGTGTGCAGGAGGAGGGCCTCGTGCTGGGCTTGGACTTTTCGCGGATTATTCACTCCTCGCAGATGCATGTGTTTGGCGGGGAGATGCAGGCGGAGGCCAAGCGCCGCGCCCGGCGGGAGAAGATGCAGGCAACCGAGAATCGCCATCAAAGATCCCTGCGGCGGCTAAATCTTGTCGAGGAGATGTTTTCGAAGGCGCTGGAGCGTCGCATGCGGGCGATGGAGCGAATAGCCGCCGATCCGCCGGCCGACCGCCTCGTTGGCAACCATGCGGTGCAGCACATTCCCGTCTCGGCGCTTTCGGGCCAGTTGAGGCAGACGGCACTGGCGCTCATGGCGGGTGACATGGAGGAGGTGCCGATCCCCGCCCGTGCTCCCTCCCCCACCGGCGCAGGCAGAGACGCGCTTGGGAGGAGAGTTTTCCTCACCGCCGTTGACGCAGCGGCGGCGGAGAAACAGGCAAAGGCGCCAACCGACGCCCCTGACGCGGAGGATGCATTGCAGGCGACAGGGGAGGAAACGGACCCCTCTGCGGGGGTCAACGGCGTTGACGAGGAGGAGCTTCTCCGGGAGTGGCAAGAGCTGGGCTACACTGCGGTGTACCTGCCGGCGACAAGGCGGTTGGTGTATCCTGGTGCACATGATTTTCATAAGCGGAACTCCAAGAAGCCGTACTCACCCAACGCATGGATGCAGATGCACATGCCGCCATTACCGCCGCTTCATCTGGTGCAGCGACAAATTCCGCCTGAAGTCATTTTATCGCACAGTCAGGCGAATTCCGTCGGACGCCGCCGCCCGCTACCATTTATTTGCATTCCTCGCAAGAAGTAGCAATAACCGTATATGTAAAATACTATAAATATATATATATATGTGTGTGTGTGTGTGTGCGTGTAAGTGTCCACACCTGTATGCTTTTCTTTTGTTGGTTTTTTGCTGTTGTGATTTGCCGTTTTCGATGTCGGTTCCCCCTCTCTTTCTGCGTATATTTATATGTATGTATGCGCCTCCGACTACGTCTGTGTATTCTTCTAGCTACGTGTCTTCCGAGTGCCAAGAGCCATCTTTCTTCTCTTCCTGCTGAGTCGTCTCTTTTTGCCTTTTAACGACTACCACCGCCAGTTTATTTTTTTATTTCATTTTATTTTATTTTTCTTTTTTCCTTTTTTCTCCCCCTTTTGGCATTTGCTCTTTCGCCCACACACAGGCCCGCGGGGACGTGCCCCTGACGAGCTGCACTCATGCGGGCTATGATTCCTCCCGAGCTACGCGCCCTGGCGCGGGTGGTGAGCGACGTCGACAGCAAGCAGTTTCCCGAGCTCTTCACCCCCGTTGGCCTCAACCCGCCTGTGCAGGAGCTTGAAATGCTGCTGGCGGAGATCACCGGGGCCCCCCTTTCCGCGAAGGAATTTCGGCAGTTTCAAACGGTGATAATGGAGCAGAGGCACCACCTGCGCGGGGTGGACCTCACGACAGTGGCGGAGTCGCAGGTGGGCACCGCGCTCTCCCTCACCTCACGCCTGGACACCACCTGCACGGAGGCGGATGTGCCGCTGGCGCACGTCTTTCCTCGCATGAAGGAGGCACACAACTTCTTTTTGGGCATTACATCGTTCAAATGTTCGCTGAAGCAGGCCCCCGTCTTTTACCGCCTTTCCGATGCATTATGCACTCTGCTGCTCCGCGCACTGGAGGAGCTGCAGCGCTACATGGATGAGATGACGCCCTCTAGCCCGGTGCGTGGCGGAGCAAAAGGAAGATCCAAAGGCAGACCCTCCTTGGAGGATGAGGCGCAGGAAGACGCGATGCTGTGGGTGTGTGAGGGAGTGCCGCTCCCTGCTGAATTTGAGTGCGTCTTTGCCGATATCGACGGCGACGTCGGGTTCCACTTGGCACATCTGCGCTGGTACGTGGAGGCGTGTCAGCAGTCGAGCGGCTTCGATTCAGGCACGTACTTGGGGGACGTTTCCGTGCAGAAGATTTGGAACACCTACGTGGGGAAGGAGAGGTCGGCGTGCTTTGTGGAGAACTTTGCACCCGCGCTTCAACTGTTCCCTGAATGGTCGCGCGTGCCGATTATGGAGGTCGTCAACTACCGGGGGTGCGGGGTAGTTTCGCTCTACACCCTGAAGCGCCTCCTCAGCGTTTGGGGCCCTTTTCTCCTGCTGGACCGCAACATGAAGGAAGACATGCGAGTGGGGCTGTTTGAGCTTGAGCATTCGCTGGAGTACCACCAAAAGGCGTTTGCGCGGCGCGCGGGGGCGGAGGAGGGGGACTGCCTCGCCACGCTGACCGACACCCCGGGGGAGGTGGTGGCGCTCGTCCTCCTGCGCCGGTCGAGGGACCGCGGCGGCGCGGACGGTGGCGGCGGCGCAGACGGTGGCGGCGGCCTGACGACGTGGAAGATACGCTTCACGCAGCAAACCGGGGCGTGGGTGGCGGAGGGACTCACCATGGCGGAGTACGACACCGTCTACGACGCCTGCTGCGCGTTTCCGGAGCTGTTTCGCCGGCCGTGCGGGAAGTGCTACCAACTCGTGGAGAACCCGGCGGAGGGCGACGCCCCGCGGGCGGAGTTCAACAACGCGACCGCACACACCGCCTCCAGCCTGCACCGCGCCTGCTTTCGCAACAACAGTCGCTACGTGAGGACCCTGCTGGAGCGGGGGTCTGCGGTGGTGGTGAACACCACCGTGACGGATCCGGCCATTTCGGCCCAGTTCTCCTGGACGCCCCTGCTGTGTGCCGTGAACAACCCCAACAGTGACCCCGGGGAGGTGGTGCGGATGCTGCTGGGCGCCGGCGCAGACGTGAGCATACACGACGAGGCGCAGTGCACTCCGCTCTACTACGCCATCGCCAACGGCTACGTGGATGCCGCACGCGCGCTGCTCGAGCACTTCCCGCGCCTCTCCACCTCCTGCTCCTCCGTCCCGCTGCTCGTGGCCCTCGGGGCGCACCACTTCCACGCGTGCGAGAGCGACATCCGCCGCCTCTGCGACCTCATCCCGTCGGCCGACATGCTGCGGGTGCTCCTGCCGTACCAGACAAGCCTGCCCTTGCTGCAGCTCTGCGTGGACATCATCATTGGCAAACTCAACGGCGAGGAGCGGCTGCAGCGGCCGACTGATGACACCTCCATTTGGAGCCCCAACGGCGCGGTGGAGCTCCGGACGCCGGAAGAGGAGGCATTTCTCACGGACGTCATTGCGTACCACAGCAGACTTTGCCGGAAGTTCCGCGAGGACGTCTCGGCCGCCGCCCGGCTTCTGTACAACCACTGCTACTTCCTTTCATGCAGGGAGGCGTTCAAACCCGCCCCGGAGGAGGACTCTGCGGCTTCCGCGTGATGCGTAGGGCGTAGTCGCACGCGCGCAAGCAAAAAAGTAAAGCGTTAGCGCGGTAGACAACTTTTCCTTCCTCGCCCCCTCCGTGTGTGCGTGTGGGGTGAGAGAAACAACGAAGACTCGATCGAGAAGTGAGCGGGCGAACGTCGGAGGCAGATGTAAAATTTGTTGTTGGCCTTTTTTCTTTTTGGCACTTCGTTTTTTATTTTTATTTTGCCTACAAAAGACCCAGAGGCTTCTCTGAGAAGAGACGGACCTCAGCGGGTGCATGTGCGCATGCGTGTGTGTGCGTGTGTGCCTCACCGCATTGCACTTCTGCGCACTTCCTCTTGCCCAGAATTTCTTTCTGGTGTGACGTTTTTTGCGGCGTATTTTTTAATTTTAATTTTAATTTTTCTTCTCCCTTTTGTGTGTATGTGTGCGTGTGTGTTTTTTGCCTCCGCGCTTTTCCCTGCACGTGCGACGGTCTTCTCTTCCACGTGCGCTTGAGCAGCCGCCAAAGGGCATGCCGGGCCACACAAAGCGCGCCATGGCGCAACGGAAGGCGAACAAGGAGCGCCGGGCGTGCGAACACGGGCAGCGTCCGGCTGCATCGCGCCGCAGCAAAGCGCAACCGGGGCAGCGTGCGCTGCAGGGGCAGCAGCGCGGCCGGGTGCCGTGCGCCAGCATCTACGACGAGGCGGACCCGTTGGACCGCCAGCTGTTTGACTACATCATTGTGGTGGATGTCGAGGCGACCTGCGAGGAGGGCAACGCCAACTACCCTCACGAAATCATCGAGCTGCCAGGGGTGCTCATTGACGTGCGTCGCGGCGTGGTGGACAAGCAGCGCTCGTTTCGCTCGTACGTGCGGCCGTGGCGCAACCCCGTGCTCTCCGGCTTCTGCAAGGCCCTGACCGGCATTGCGCAGGCGGACGTGGACGGCGCGCCCAGTCTTCCGGAGGTAGTGAAGGCGTTTGAGCGGTGGTACCGTGCGACGATTCCGGCGGGGGCCAAAGTTGCGTTCGCCGCGGACGGCCCGTGGGACTTCAAGAACTTCATCTACGAGCACTCCGTCCTGCGCGACCACGTGGGTTTCCCCGGCATCTTCTACGAGTACCTCGATATTCGCACGACGTTTGCCCACCACTTTAACCGTGGCGCCCCGATCAAGTTGGACGCCATGCTGCGGCGGATGCAGCTGGAGTTTGAGGGCCGCCCGCACTGCGGCTTCGACGACGCGGTGAATATTGCGCGGCTCGCCGTGGCGATGATGCGGGCCGGCTGCGTCTTCGACTTCCTCATCACCATCCCCATGGAGGACGCCTACCACTACCCGCTAGACGGCTACCCGCTCTACCGCCGCGCGGAGGGCAGCGGGCGGCTTGACCCCGACGTCGTAGACGACATCGCCAAGCGGTGCTACGGCATGGAGTACTTCAGCTTTGGGGAGCGGCACCGGGAGGCGGTGCTGCAGTACCGCATGAAGCACCCCCACCAATTCCGCGGCATGACCGTGAAGCAAATGGAGAAGAGGCTGCACCGCGGGAGGCTGGCCATTCGCTGTCGCCTGGTCGCGCTCTGCGCGCTCGTGGTTGTTGCCGCCGGGATGCTGCTTGCGCTGCTCTTCACAAGGGTCTCCCGGTGGTGGGGGCGGCCGCCGTAAACCCGCTGCATTGCCGAAGTCTAAATTAAAACAAAGAAGCAAAAAAAAAAGGCAGTAAGCGGAAAAGTACATACATTTATTTTTTTCCCTCCTTTTTTTTTCTTTTTGCGTGGTGCGGCGTAGGGGCCTGCTCTGCATGCGTCGTGCTGGGGATGTTGGCACCCGTACGAGTAACACGTGTAAGACGCACGCATACGCGAAGTTTTTCTTTCTTCCGTAGCTCCTCCCACCACGACCACCGCCACTACCGCTCGGGCTGAGAAAATGGCGAGAGGACATCGCAGCAGTTGTGTTTAAAGGCAACAACAAAAAGAGGGGGAGGGGAAAAAAATGGGCAATTACTGAAGCCACGTGCATCTGCTGGGCTGTCGCTTGTCTGACGCAGTGTGGAGGTGCCTGCTGCGCTTTGACGATGCCTTTGCGTCTCTCCTCTTTTTTTTTTTTTTTCGTTTCGCGCTCGCGCGCACTTTTTCCCCCGCACACACCGCCTTCCTCGGCAGGAGTAGAAGGCAGGCAGGAAGGGGCAGCGAGAAGGGGGCGGGGGCGCCGGCCGTCGGCAGCAACACAAACCAAAGAAAAAAAAAAGGGCTTACGCAGCAATCCTGCACAACACACACACACACGGTTTCGAGTCAAAGTACACACCCAGCGAGGAGGGGGGGGGGAGAACGAGTCAGTGAGAGGCGGAGTGAGTGTGTGAGTTGCGCGGGGCCTCAGAGAGAAGGCCCCACCCACAAAAGAGAAGAAGAAGAGCGGTAAACCAAAAGAACGAAATACAAAAAATATTAGGTAAGACCTGCTCAGTCCTCCCACAGACGCGCCCCGCGCCGTGTAAAACTCGTACATTCGTTTCTTTTTCTTTTTTCTCCCTTCTCTGTTTGTCTGTGCCCCGACGCCGGGAGGGAGTGAAGGACACCCCCCCCACTGAGCAGAGCAGGCGACGACACCCCACCCCGCCCATTTGTTTATTTGGTTGTTTGCAGCGCCCCGCGTGCCGCCGTCACCGTCGCTTCCGTGCGCGCGTGGTGGTGGGGGCCTTTTCGCTGCTCGGGGACCCACTCGCCCCCCGGCTCCACTTCTGCCGCCGCCCACCGGGTGACGCGCGGGCGCGGCGGCGTGTCCCACCGGTCCTTCACCGACGTTCTTGCGTGCAGAGGCGCGTGTGCCCCCCACCCGCAGGCGGGCAGAGGCAAACAGCGGCAACAAAGGCTGCGTGCGAGTCGTCCCGGCGAGGGGGCAAGGCGAACGTGAATCAAAACAAATTGACGGGAAAAGTAAGTAGAAAAGAAAAAAGAATCCGGAAAAAAAAGAGGAAAAAGGTGAGATAAAATAAAACAAAACGAAAAACAAGACGAAGCGGGGGAAAATAAAAAAAAACGATATTGAGAGGCAGCAGCGAGCGACAAGTGTGGGAGCAATTAGAAGGGAGAGAGCAGGGCGGGTGAGGGTGTGAGAACGAGAGAAGCAAGTTGAGTAATGAGCGCAGAGGACGTGCAGTACCACGCGTTGTCGCCGCGGGGCGAGCGGACGGGCGCGCTCGCGAGCAGCGGCGCCAAGCAGACGGGCCCGCTTGAGGGCGGCCATTCCGACGACTTGCCGAACACCCGCCAGTCGCTGTCGGGCCATGCGGAGGACGGAGGTCCGTGGTGGGCGGCATCGAACAAGGCAGAGCGACGCGTTTCGGCTCGCGTCTTGCATCGTGGTGGACGCTGCCACGGCGTGAAGGAAACTGCGAATTCCAAGTTAGAAAAGTGCCGCGCGGCAAGGTCCCTGGCCATCCAGTGGCTCTCTTTGCTGATGCACAGCCCACCAGACGCCTCCACGCTTGAGGCGTACCGAAGGCTGAAGCTGCAGCATGGGCAGCAGCACGTCAGCGAGGATGCAGGGTCCGTCATGCTCGAGGGGGTCGCGCACAAAGGGGCCTCGTTTGTGGATGTCGTGAGAAGAGGCGTTGGCTCCTCTTCTTCGTCTTCGACGGCTGCTGCCGCGGTTGGCGTTAGTGCCGTTTCAAATGCTGGCACCCAACAGGAAGGCAATATCGGCTCGAGCAGACTTCAGACTTGCGCAGAGACGTTTGAGCTTGTGCCAGTGGATGAGCAGTCTGTCTCGGAGGTTGTCCGGCTGCTACGCGAGATTGCCTTGGGGTGTGCCTCGCTGGGAGCCCCCTCGCCCCGGAAGGACGGGGCTGGGATGAATGGTGCGAGTTCCTTGCCCCCCACCATGGGGGGCGGTGAGACGGGCGCTTCGAGTGACAGGGTAGTGGGCCGCGGTGTCAGCGTCAGTAGCGGTTGCAGCAGCAATAGCTGTAACTCTGGCTCGCTTTGCACTGCGGCTGATTGCCAATTGAGGGAGGTCAAAACTCGCCTTAGTGCTCTGCGTCAGTTGGTGCAGAATCGCGAGGAACTGACGTTGGTGTTGGACACTCTACTGGGCAGTGACTGGTGCCTGGACGGCGATGCGTCAGCGAAGGAGTTGGAAGTCGCATGTCCCGCCGAGGTGCTGCTGCCACCGTCGCAGGCGGCGAATTCGGGCATCACTTCACAGCGGGCCCCGCCCTCCGTGGACAGGGCAACGGCGCAGAAACCGACGCAACGGGGCGGGGCGGATGAGGCGCAGCAGCAGCAGCCGTTGCAGCTGGTTGTGGAAAATGTGACGGTGAACAGCACCCTCAATCACAAGGCCGTCCCTTTTGAGTCGCGACTGCATTCCCTTTTGGCGACTCCTCCACTGAGTGCGGCCCCGTATTACTTTTCCGGTGGATCCGCATCAACGCCGGCGGTGGATCCTCACACGGGTTCTCCTGCGTCTTACGCAACCACACCATTGCTTCACTGCAGCGGCGGCAGTCCGGTGGAACCGGTGAGCTCGGCCATACCGCTGGCCAATACGGCAGTTGTAGGCGGCGCGACACCACCGACAGGGCCCTCCCCATTTTCGCTTGGCACAAACTTCAAACTGGAGTCTCGTGAGGACATGCTTCGTCGCCGCACAGCCGCTGCAGCGGCTGTGGCCCACTATGCGCATGGAACCTCTGGCAACTACTACGGCAACCGCTCCCGGGTCCCTTGGAGCGGTCCTGCTTCCCCTCCCTTGTCTTTTATGAACCCCGCTGTGAATGCGACGCACTGCCCGTATGACTATCTACTCGTGTTGGATTTTGAAGCCACCTGCGAGGAGAGCATTCCGCCGTCGTATCTACACGAAATCATTGAGTTTCCTGTGGTTCTTGTTGATGTACGACTGCAGCGGGCTGTGGCTGAGTTTCGCCAGTTTGTGAAGCCTAAGGTGAAGCCCCAACTGAGTGAGTTTTGTCGCCGTCTGACGGGTATTCGTCAGGAAGATATCGACAACGCCTCGCCGCTGGAGGAGGTCATTCGCCGATTTGAGCGATGGCATGCGCATACCATTCCCCCCGGCTCTCGCACCATGCTGGCCACGGATGGTCCCGCCGACCTGAGGGAGTTTATGTATGTTCATAGCGTCTCACGGCAGGGCATTCGCTTCCCCAGCATGTTTTACCAGTGGATCGACGTGAAGCGTTTCTTTGCACACTTCTTTCAGTGCCAGCAGGGCAAAATACGAGCGATGCTAGATGCGCTGAACTGCCCCTTTGAGGGGCGGCTGCACAGCGGCATTGACGACGCAAGGAACGTTGCAACCATTGTGATACGCATGCTGAAGCTGGGATGCTCCTTCTGTGAAATACCACTTAGCCGCTTGCCGTACGGGGTGACAGCTACCACCGCAAGCCTCATGCCGTCGGAGGCAGCAACGGCCACAGCCACAGCAGCGGCGACGACAGCGACGGCGACAGCGACGACGGTAGAGCCGGTATCGACAAAAAATGCAGCGAATGCTGCTTCATCATAGTCCCAGCCGAGGCAGACAGGCAAGCAGAAGAAGAGGGGGATGCGGAAAAGACAGATGTGCGGTGAAGGAAATCCAAGAGGGTGAGCTGGCCTATATATATATATATATATATATCTATAGATATGTACATGAAGGCAATTTGTGGCTTGTACTTCCCCAAAACGTGTGCTTAGGTGTGGTGAGCGACAGAGACGTGGGGGAGGTTTCTTCGTGAGCGCGATGGAAGGACGGGGCACGGATGTGCCCTTGTTTTTTTTTTTTTTCCGTTGGGCGTTTATATTTCTCCTTTTCCGCGCTTGTATGTCTGTTCGTGCGTGTGTACGTTTTTTTTTGTCTTTTTTTTTCTTTGATTGTTTGATTTTCCTTCTTCCCGCCTTGGCTGTGCAGCGAAAGAGCAAGAAAAGAAAACGCAAAGAGTATGAACAGAGGGTGATGGGGCGTGGATGCGTGCGAGACGAGGAGGGAGTTGAGGCGGCGACAGTCCTCGGGGCTGCCGAAGTGGGCGCTTCGTCCAACCCTCCCACACGGTTCTCCGTTTGTAGTTGGGATATTTTTGATATGTTTCTTGTTTAGTTTTTTTAGTTTTTTTTCTTTCTTTTTTTTTTGCGCCTTTCGGATTGGTTTTTCTCTGGCTGTGCTCTTTGGCCCAGTCGTAGGTGTGCCGGCTTGTGCCTAGAAGTCGTGGCAACCTGGTGGGTGGCTTGCGACCATCTCCGTCCCCACCGATGCAGTTACCGCATCACTAAACACCCGTTTTTTTTTCCTTTTCTGTTGTACAAAGGAAAAATTTTTGTTTTTGTTTTTAGTGCTGTTTTTGGTTGTTGTTGTTGTTGTTGTTGTGCGTGTGTTTTTTTTGTTTTCGTCTTCTTTGCTAGTACTGTGGCTGTTGCACCAGCCAATGCTTCTTGCGGTAGCTGCTTCTCCGACGAATCTGGTTTTTCTTTGCTGCTTCCTCCCTGCCTGTTTCTTATACACACGCCTGTATATGTGTATATGTGCATATATGCGTATACGCGTATATGTCTGTATATATTTCCGCCTACAGCCACGCATTTTGGGGGGCGTGCGGGCAGAGACGCGGGGGAGGGCCTCCTGGGCCCATCTCTCCGTGTCTGCGTCTGTGCCGCTCGTTGGGGGCCGGGTGGGAGGCACCGTAGGGGTGGGCGCCCTCGCCTGATTGCCTTTGCCTGTTGCTCCGCCTCTCCTTTGCAAAGGTTCCCTGTCGCTGCCCCCGCCCCCGCCGGCGTGGCAACAAGAAAAAAAAAACAGTGACAATTTTTCCCTACCGAACGGGTTGCGGGGCGTCGTCAAAGCGCGTCCACGCCCTTTTGGTTTGTAGTCCGGGAGTTAGCGAGCAGGTTGCGCGGGCGGCAAGCGGCGAGGGCGCGTCGTCGTCCTCGGCGTGGGGGCGCCGGGCGGAAGAAGGCACGAGCAAAGCGCACACAACGTGAGGGCGAAGCAACAAGGGGCGATGCGGGCGCGGGACCTGGCGGCGGAGGTGGCTCTGACCCGGAAGGAGCTGCGGCCGACGCCGGAGGAGGGCGCGTCCCCGACGAGTGCGGACGACGGCGCTGCGGAGGGCAGCGGGCCTCTGCGCGGAACGGGCACGCGGTTTGACATCCTTCTGCAGGGGTCCAGCGGCCACGGTGGGGCGGAGCACAAAAAAATGATGCGGGCGGCGGAGAGGGGGACGACGGGCCGCGCAACCGGCGTGGATGGCGCCGCCGATCGCCGGCACGGTTCATCACCGCAGAGCAAACGGCGACTTGTGCCGCAGCCGTTTTCTCACCTGTTGGTGTGTGACTTTGAGGCGACATGCGACGGCGCGAGCGTGGGCTACCCGCACGAGATCATCGAGTTCCCGGTGGTTTGCGTCGACACCGCGGAGTTGTGCGTTGCGGCGGAGTTCCACTCATACGTGCGACCCACGAGGAACCCGCGTTTGACGCAATTTTGCACGACGCTGACGGGCATCACGCAGGCGCAGGTGGATGCGGCCCCGACGCTGCCGGAGGTGTTGAGGCGCTTTGACCGCTGGCTGCGGGAGGTGGTCTACCCGCTCTGCCGCCAGTGGGCGACGTCGCACCCGGGGCGCCTGAGCAACTCCATGCAGTCGCAAAAGCGCCGCTTTGCGTACGACGAGGCGCATGCCCCGGCGTGGACCGACTGCGAGCGGATGGTTTGCATGGCGACGGACGGCCCGTGGGATATGCGGAAGTTTATGTACGAGTGCAGCGTGCTGCGGGACGGACACGAGTTCCCTCCACTCTTTTACCGCTGGGTGAATGTGCGTCACAGTTTTGCCGACCTCTTCCGCGTGCGCCCGCGCAAGCTGACGGACATGCTACGGAGGTTGGGGCTGTCGTTTCTCGGCCACCCGCACAGCGGCATCGATGACGCCCGCAACATCGCCCACATTCTCACCGAGCTCCTGAGGCGCGGCTACCGGGTGAATCGCGTCAGCACCATCGCGTACGCCAACGCAGCAGTGACGCAGCCGCTGGAAGACCTGGACGGGGGCGAGGCGCGCCCGGTCCACACTAAGTCTGAAGGGAATAAGAGCCGCACGGGCGGCAGCGGCGCCAATTCCGCTGGAAAGCGGCGTAACAAACGGCGTCACGCGCACTGAAGCGTGGCGGACACTATTGTTTTTCGTCCTCGGCACCTGCGCAGGCCGCTTTTCCCCTCTTCCCCGCTCCCCGCTTAACGTTCTATTATTATTCTTGCTTTTGTTTTCACGGCTTTGTGGATCCTTCCCACTATTTTTTTTGTTTTTCCCTCGTTTGACATTTTTGTTTTTCTTTTTGCCCTGCGTTCTTTTGCTGGACTGCGCCTCCTCCGTATTCGCGGCAGGCGCGTTCCGAGCGTCCACCTCTCCACCGCTAGGGGGAAAAACACCGACAGCAACAGCAGCAGCTACTCGTTGCAGCAGCCAGCAGGGCCGCCCCGGGCCGCCACGACAGGGACACTTTTCTGTGGCGGCGTAGACACACACACGCACGCACGCACGCCGGGCGGAGACGAGGGGAGTTTGGGGCGCGCGACCGGCAGCGGCAGGCAGCCGCGCAGTGGCAGAGGCGACAAAGAGGCCGTGGGGGCAGCATGGAGAACCGCGCGATGGAGTTGTTTCGGGTCAGCGTTTCTCGCAGTGCGACGAACACCTCGCTTGCTGCATCCGCCGTGGCGCAGTCCTCGTTTAGAGTGACCTCCGCCTCGCCGGGTTCCAGCCCGCTGGCGCTTGGCCTCGAGGCCGAGGAGAATTCGGCGGAGCGGATGCCTTCGCCGGGTCTGCGCGGCGCGGCACTTCTGCAGGAGGCTGAACAACAACCAAAACAACAACCCCGGCAGCAGCTGGGTGAGCCGTTCGCGCGAACCACACTCACGTCTCCAGCGTTGAGTTTGCGGGCTGACTCACCGTCGTTCGTGAGGTCTCTCCTGCAGTCCCCGCCGCGCGTCCGTCCCACCAGCGAACTTCTGCCGACAAGAGCTGCGATGGACGTGCCACGGAGTGCGCCTATGTTTGTACATGCTGAGGAGGATGTGCCCCACGCGGCTCATGCTTGCTTGTCAGAATCAACGGCTCAACCACAGAGTTCAGTAGCGTCGCCGAAGCTTGGTAACCCCACACACGGAGACTCGACGACATTCAACGTCCCCGGCTCTGTGCCCTCCGCCGCGACAGTGAGGTCTGAGGAGAAGGCGGCGCGCAGCACCACCTGCCACGTGTGCCCCTTGTGCGGCATCTCCGTGGTGCTGGTGGGGACCTTTGTGGAGCACCAGCTTCAGTGGAACGAGCACGTGGCCTCCTGGATGCATCAAAGGAACCTGCAGTTGCGAGCTGCGGCTCAGCGCAAGGGCCGCGGCCCTGTGGAGAGCGCGACTTGGGCTTTGACCCCGCCGCTTTCCTCAGGGCTGCTGCACACAACGGGGGACATTTCAGCCTCGCCGGTGTTGCTGCAGCCAGAGGACACGTCCCCCGGGGCCATCTCCCTGCTGCGTGCGATGGCGTTTCCGACGAGGGCGGAGGGGGTCAAAGCCGAGGCGTTCGCCCCCTCGCCGGAGCACGCGGGACGGGAGACGGTGTCGTTTATCACCTCTCCCCCCCATGTGCACAAGAAGCTCTTTGTCGCGGGAAACTCTGCGAGCGCCTCAGAAAACAACAACAGTGGTGAGGAGCACATGGAGGGCTGCCACACCGAAGACGCCCCCGCTCCCTTTTGGACGGAGGGCAACCCACGCCGCAAGGCGCTGCCGCGGGAGATGTCTAGCGGTGCACCGCCACCGGCAGAGCAGAGAAGTGGCGGTGCCCCGAGCAACGACGGAAGCTCCTCGCGAGCAGCGGCAGCGCAAGAAGCCGACCATGTCGCCTCTTCGGAAGTTTCTGAAAGCGCCTCGCTGCGGGAGGAGCTTGCCAGGAGGAAGGAGCGTCAGTTGGAGCGCACACTCGCGGCGTTTCTTATGAAGAGGGAAGGCCAACAGCTGCTTGACTGCTTTCGCCGCTGGTTCAACCTCATGTTTGTGCGGACGGTAAACGGTTCATCCCTCCTGCATGGCTCCCCCCCAACACGCGGGCCCGCGGCAAATGCGGCTGCAGCTTCAGACTCGGCGGGGATCAGAAGCGGGAAGGAGGTTTCATTGCTTGGCTGCAATGCCGCTGAGGAGCAGCGGGAAGAGACTTCTGCGCGTGCCACCTCATCACACCCGGGTCACGAACCCAAATGGGACAAGCAAACGCGGGACAAAAGGACGACTGGCGATGGAGGACGCGAAGGCGCCTTCATGGCATCACAATTTAAGGATTTTGCCCACGTCCTGGGCAGCTCTTCCTCAAGCAGCGTGGAGGTGGAGGTGGCGAAGACGGATGTGAGCTGGCACATTCAACGCTCCGTGCGACAGCCCCACCACGGCGGGGAGGGCGACAGTGATGGAGCCTCGCCGTCCGGCTCCCTGGAGAGTGACACCAGCATTCAGGAGATGCTGTCCTCGCTGACACCGCGCTTACAGGAGCGCGTGCGGACCGTGCTGCGGGGTGAGCCTAGGCGGTCGCGTGCGTTCCCCAAGACCTCAAAGGCTTTAAGCAGTATGCGGTGCTCCTTACCGGTCCAAGTGCCGTCTCCCACTGGGCCGTCGCTCTTGGTCAGCGGCGGGGACAGCCGAGGTGCCCCCTCCTCCCCGACGGCGCAGGCTGCACAGAGCGGTTTGGAGGACGTGATGCAAGGGAGAAGCGAGTCAAGGTTAGGAGCTTCCTCGCTGTCCTCGACCCGTACGGGGCCCTGCCAACGATGCGGCGCAGAGGGAGATATCAAGCTGGAGTCGTATCTCACCCAGGGCTTGCACACTGCTACAGAGGTCGATGAGGCGGGAATGCAGGGCATTCCCGCTGCCATGGGTGTGGCGACTAGAAATGTTTCACCTCCGCCTGCAGAACCGGCCGCAGTGCCTTGGTTGCGGCAGGGGGACCCGCTGGGTCGCTCCTCTGGGGACACCGTCTCTGCCGGGGTGCGGGATTCCCCGCTGCGGTCGCACAGCCGGAGCTCGTTGGAGGGGCACCCGAAATCGCCCTCCAAGCGGGAGGCGTTGGCTTCGTCCCCGTCGCGGCGACGTGACTGGCCCGCCCAAGGCGCGGAGGAAACAGCGGATCTGGCTGCGCGTGAGAGTTGCGCTCCTCAGCCTTTTCTCTTGCATCAGCGCCGGAGCGGGCGGAGGAGCAGCAGAAGCTCTTCGCGGCCCCAGGCGAGGCGGGAGGAGGCGCTTCTGAGGCGGGGCAGGGCGGAGGAGACGTTTAGGGGCATCCCGGGGGAGTACTACTGCTACTACAACGCCGCCTACCATCGCGTGCTGGATCCGACCGCCGAGGTGTATTACGATGCACGGGGCAGGCGACTGCCGTTTTTTGTCGTGCGGCGCTCTTCCTCGGCGACGACGTCGCCGACACGTTGGCCGACTGCGACGACGCATCCGCAGAGTCCGCTTGGGCCGGGGCGCCTGAATCCATACTGTTCCGTCTGTGTGGGGCGCTATTGTCTTGTTCTCGTGGATGAGCACATGCAGCCGGTGGCCGTCCCGCCAAGCCGCCAACGAGGGGCGTTCGGCAACGGCGACGAGGCACACGGCGCTGTCTGCCCTGGCAGAAGCGCACGGTCTCCAACTCCTCGAGGGGCGCGAAATCCACTGCTCCCGAGGACTCCCCGTCCGTTGCCGCGGCGCACTGTTTCACGGGGGCGGCAGGACAGCCCTGCTTCGTCACAGCTGGCCTCCCGTTGCGCACCAGCGACAGGCAATAACTTTGCTGCGGCGACAGTTAGCGAGCATGCATCTGTGAGACCAAACCCTGCGAGTGACGCCCCGCTCAGTGGTTCCGGCGCACGTGATGAGACCCAACAGGAATCCGTGCCGGAGGAGGCGAAGTGGCTACGACGACAGGAGAGACGCTTGCGCCGGCGGGTGAAATCGCTGCTCTGGCGAGAACTACCGCAGTGTCGCGGAAGCCAACAGTGGGTGGAGTACCTCACATCCCTGAAGGAGACTATAAAAATCTTAGAGGCGTTGCGTTCTGGGGCCGATGTCCACTAGATGAACGTCACGTTTTGGTCTCCCTTTGCTGGTTCTCTCCCTCTCTACACTCTCCGTGCTTTGTATCTTTCTCGGTGTGTGTGTGTGTTTTGCCACGCGTGGTTCTGTATCTTTGTTTCCTTCTTTCTCTCTTTTTTCCCCCCCTTATATATATGTGTGTGTGTGTGTGTCTGTGTTTATTCACCCGTAGACTGTTTTAAATGCCTTTTATTTTATTCCCTGCACCGGCGACCGTTTTTCACGCTGCCTGTGTCTCTGTGTGTGTGTGTGCGTGTGGCGAAAAAGGGGATAATGATGGACGCATATGTCACGTGGTTGCTGTGGTGTGCATCCTGCTCTGCAGTTATGGCGTGTGTGTGTGGGAGGGAGAGTAGTAGACTGTGGGCCGCCGCTGCAGCCGCCGTACCTGTTGGGAGCCGTGATTCACCTTCTCCTTTTTCTTTTTGTCCATTCTCCCAACCGCCTCGCGCAAGAGAAGGAAAGGAAGGAGAATAACGTCAATGCAAGATGAAGGATTTTGTGCGGCTTCTGCGTCCTCGTCTTGCGGGACAGGGCCGCCGCCCCTCTTGCACCTTGGGCCTGCAATCACGCCACAGAGTCTCCGTCGCGCGCGAGTGTACGCGGACCTGCTCGCCAACCCGCCGCCGCCGCCGCACCCGTTCGGCGCCTTGCTTGAGGAGGCGGCGTGCCTGCGGGCCCGGGCAGGCGCGGCGGCTTTACCCAACACTGCGCGCGGCGCAATCGACGGGGAAGGCACAACACCGGGTTCCGTAGCTGCAGAGGGCGAAAATGCAGATCCACCTTCGTTGTTGGCGTTGCTGCGAAGGGAGCACGGTTACTCTGCGGGGACGGCGATGCACCGCATGTGGGTTCAGTACCCGCAGGAGTATCTGGCGGGGCTGGCGCAGCGGATCGCAGATCTTGTCTCGACGCGTGTGATGCCGCTGGTCGTTGGCGAAGGCAACGAAGGAGATGCCTCCCCCTCTCAGCGTGGGGCGATCAACGCGAGCGGGACCACGCCGGTTGCCGGGGCGGAGCGAGGCCGTTATGACATACACGTGCGCTTTTTCCCCTCTTCCGCCGCCCGGCTGCGGTGCCTCGCGCCCATCTCGCAGGTCTTCTGTGCGGAGGTGACCGTGCGGGACGTGGCGGCGCTGCAGCGGCTTGAAGAGGATGCAGAGCGCCTGCGGGCCCAGTACACCTCGGTGGCGGCGGAAGGACAGACCGTCCAGAGCGCGTTGGCTTTCTGGCGGGGCGTCAGGCTGAACGCGGTGGCTGAGGAGGGCGAGGGGGCGGCGGCGGAGGGCGTGGCGTCGGCCGTCGTGCTCGGCCGCACCGGCGCTACGGGCGATGCGGGACGCGTCAGCGCGGCTTCGGCGGGGGCGAAACGCGCCGCGTGGGTACAGCCGCCGGCCCACACGCGTCCGCGACGGGCGACGGCGAGCGCAGCTGCGGCTGCCGCCGTCAGTTCGTCCACCACGAGGCGGCGGGCGGCACCGCAGGCGACAGAAGCGGATGCCCCACAACTTCTGCTGCAGAGCTCGGCGGGGCTCGTGGCGGTGTTTTACCTCGCGTTCAGCGGCGCGTTGTACACCGGCGTGGCTTGCGGCGCGGCGGCGGCTCCTCCCGCTGCCCCAGGGCCGCCGTCCCGTGCGGAGACCCGCTCCGACGCCGCCCCGGCAGAGCCGCGGGTGGAGGCGGCGGCAGCGCCGCCGGATGCCGAGCCCGTTCTCTTCCTTCCCTGCGCCGCCAGAACGAGTTTCGTGCGCGGCCTGCTCGGGCTGTAGCGACCCCCCACACCTGCTGCGGCTTCTGGTGGTCTGTGCCCCAGTTTTTATTATTATTATTTTTTTTTCGTTTGAAACCTTCTTTGGTGCGTCTGGCCGGCTTGGTTGACGCCGTGGCCGCCCGGCGGCTCACACTCTTCTCCGTCTCCCCGACATTTGCACTCACGCACGCACGAAGAAGCAGCAGCTTTCCTCACGAGGCCGAGCGGCAAGGCAGGAAGGAAAACAGCAGCAGCAGCAGGAGTAGCAAGCACCATTACTAGCGCCAAGTTTTCCCCCAAAACAGGCAACCCACAAATCCGTCAAGCAATCAATCATGGCCATGTCGGGTGTTTCCGTCTCCGATGAGTGCGTCAAGGCGCTCACGGATCTTCGGCACAAGAAGTCCCGCTACGTCATCCTTCACATTGTGGACCAGAAGAGCATAGACGTCAAGACAGTGGGCGAGCGGGACGCCGACTTCCAGAAGTTTGTTGACGCTATCGACAAGTCCATCCCATGCTACGCCGCGTGCGACTTCGAGTACGAAACAAACGAGGGCAAACGCGACAAGCTCATCCTTGTCAGCTGGAACCCCGACTCGGGCGCCCCGCGCACGAAGATGCTGTACAGCAGCAGCCGCGACGCGCTGCAGGCGCCGACAGAGGGGTTTCAGCCCATTCAGGCGAACGACGTCTCGGGGCTCGACTTCGAGGAAATTGTGCGCAAGGTAAAGTCGCACCGCAAGTGCTAGGCCTTGGCCGCGCTGGCCAATAACGATATGAAAAGCGTGTGCGCGTGTGCACTTGCAGACGGTGAAGGCGCGGGGGCGTGGAGGGGATCTATATAGAGACCCCGTGGCCACAGACACGCGCGAGCAAGAGAGATGACGCCATAAAGCAAAAGCAAAAGAAAAGGCCAAAAAAAAAAGGAGGGACACAAGAACGGCAAACAAAGAGGGACCGAGAGAGACTGAACAAAAAAAGAAGACGAGCTGAGAAGAAGAAGAAAAAAAAAAGGAAGATGAAACAGCAGGGCAAGGCGAAAAAAAGGGAAGAGAAAAACGGAAGAAGAGGGAGTATGGGGGTTGGGGCGATGACGCCGAAGCGCCCAAGGAAGGAAAGGGGAGCAGAGCAACGCCAAGGAGGAAGTGTGGATAGAAAAAAAAGAAGGAGGGGGAAGGCGAAACCCCTCTTTGATGAGGCAGACTTCGGTTGAGGCATTATCGTCGGGATGAGAGACAGAGACACACTGGGGGAGCTTGCGGGTGCGTTCTTGCAGTGCGGCTGTAAGAAAAAAAAACAAAACAAAAAAAGACTGGGGGATAAAGAGGAGAAAACGCACGCGTGTGTGTGTGTGTGGTGGACGGGTAAACTTACGAAAGGAGGGAGAGGGCAGCGTGTCGTGGCGGCGGGGAGC
>NW_021704261.1:0-3401 GCF_003719485.1 Trypanosoma conorhini | reverse complement strand
TCCGAACCACTAAGGTGGCAGCCGCATTGTGGAGCTCCCCTGTTTTCTCCCGGCCGCATTTAAACAAAAAAACATAAAATATAAAAGAAAAACAAATTTGCACTTTTTGTTTTTGTTTTTGTTTTTGTCCGCTGAGGAGACGAGAGGCGTGGACGTTGCGTGGCTTTTTCTTCGGGCCTTCGTTATTCAGGCTTGGCGGCCATGGGCTCACCTCCCGCAGTTGCCCTTCACCCCCGCCCTGCCCAATGTTTTTTTCTTTTTTAAATTGTTGTTGTTGTGTGTGTGTGTGTGTGTTTGTGCGGGATTTCTCACTCCCCACCCCTCCTCGCTGCCCGGAGCCCCGGATGCCTGACCTTCCCTCCGCTTCGGGGGGATGCCGGAGCCGATGATGATGATGGCGGGGGAGGGAGAGGGAGGATCCCCCTGCAGCGCCCTGCGCCGACTCTTTCTCCCCTCTTTTTGCATCTCCGCACACGCGCACCCGGCAGCCTTTTAGAAGGAGCCGCGGGGAACAAAAGGAAGGGAATCGCTTGGGGAAGGTTTTAGGAGGGAAGCAGTGCCGAGGCGGTTGTAGGGCGTTTGACACACCGACAACTGCCGCGGCTCTTGCGCTAGAGTAGTCAGAGGAGGGGTGCCGTTGTTGTTTTCCGTCTTTTTTTTGCGGTTTTTTTATTTAAATAATTATTCGAGGCCCACTTTGTGGCGCTAACCGCTCGTAGCTCGAGAGCCAGACAAGAAGGCGGCGGGCTGCAGCGAGGCCCTGCGGGGCAGTGGAAGGGACACACGCCAAGGAGAAAGAGCAGCGAAGGTGGGCGGAGGAGGGGCATAAATTCTACGGGTGGGCTTTACCAACGCAGGGGGTGGGGGGGCGGCCGCGGCTATCACGACTGTGTGTCGTACGCCGTTGTATAGGCCTTTGCTGCACACACAGGTATATATATATATATATATATACTGCGCTGGGTTAGGGAGCTAGTTTATTTACGTCCCGGCAACTACAACCACCACACCATCGTCGCTGTCAGCAGTCGCCATGTTTACGCGGAAGTTTCAGGGCACCATCCTGAACTCGGAGGGCCACAACGTGCCAAAGGAGGACGCGCCAGAGGAGCCGCACAAGATGACATTCTGGCACTCCTACATTGATCCCTCGCATAGCAACAAGGAGCGCCCTGTGGTTGACGTCTCCGCCCCGTACAACCCACTAGATGAGACGCATCAGGCGCGGAAATTCGGTGTGCAAAAGCTCCCGTACGGCTTCATCTCCATGAACGCCTTCACTGGCGTAAAGGAGGAGGTGCCGTACACGGACTCGATGCACACATGCGAGTGTGTGAAGTGGTGGATGGGGGGCCTCAATATTTGGTATATTAATTGGTTTCTGGCCCGTGCGTCAAACTCGTTTGGGGCCGTGGGGAATCCACGGACAAAGTTTGCGTGGAACATAGCGCTTTTACTTGGGGTGCTGCGCACCAACATCGCCGGCCTGATTGGGATTGGGGGCTACTTCTACTCCTACGAGTGGCTCTACACCTATGGGCCGTGGCCCTTCCGCATTAGTGACCCAAGCTTGAACGGCTGGAAGCGGGCGTGGGATGAGGGTCAGGGGTGCTACATGGCTCGCGCCGCCGCAAGCATCTTTCCTCCACTAGGTTACGCCTTCTTCATGGGGCGCTGGAAGAAGACAAGTTTCTGGTTTGTGTTGACGCTGCTGGGAGGTCTGCAGTACGAGTACGCGCGGCAGTACATCGCCTCCGGCAACCGCCTCTTTTACAGCTTCCAGGCGAACAAGGAGATCAACCGCCAGGCCAACTGGGGATCGCTGATGCCAGTCCTGGCGCACCGCGTAGACCCCGACACGAACCGCAACGCTAGCGTCGCGCAGTTCCGCTACTTTCGCATCACCAGCGGCACAATGCAAGACACCATATGGGAGAATGCGGTCCATGAGAACCTGCCGCTCTATCGCCGCGCGCTGCGGCTGCCAAACCCCTACTTCAACTGGCAGAAGGCCCCGCAGACATACAACGACAGGCCGTATGTTAGCAAAAACGACTTGTGGGAGATGCCGCAGGTTATGAGCGCCCAGATGCGTTCGTCAACCATGGACAGACCCTCAGCAAATTCTATAGCGTAGGCAAGGGTGGGTGGGCGGAGAAGGAAATGAAGGATCAAACAAGCGAAAAGAAATCTCTGTGTGATTGATGGATCGCCCGTTTTATTTTACTTTATTTTATTTTATTTTATTTTATTTTTTTACTTTTTTTTTGCCGATTTCTTCTTCTTTGACGTACATGCTGGGACGAACCACACGTAGAGGGGGAGGAACGACGTTTATGTTGGTCCCAGCTTGGGAACAGTGTGTGCGTGTGTGGCTGCATCTGTTGACGTTAGCATTATATGTATTAGGGCTTTAGCAGTTGGCGGTGTTAGGAGTATGGGTAGCAGTAGCAGGGAGGGGAGAGGAAGTGAGGCGGGTGTGGGGTGCGTGGGATGTGGGGAGAGATACGAAGTAGGATGGGAGAGGGAGTGTAGCGCGGGGAGTCAAGAAAAAAAAAGATTCTTCCTTTTTGTTTTAAAAAAAAAAGCAAAACAAAAACCAAAACAAAAGCAAAATGTGTGTTGTTTGTTGGGAAGGATACTGGGGGTGGGTGGGCGGCGAAGCTTAGATGAAATGTGCTAGCCACGATGAGTGGGGGAGGGCGGAAGCAGGCCGGAGTAAAACAAAAGTGAATGCCAAAATAACGAGGCAGGGGACGCATAAGCGCACCTGTACATACACACGTCACAATAGAGAGAGAGAGAGAGTGAGAAAGCGAGGGCTGCCTTGTGCGCCGTAGGCGTCATCCTCGCCCTTTGCTGCTTCTGCCGCGGCTGCTGCTGCCACGGCGAGGCGAGTGCGTGGGTGGGTGGCGCTGCGTCGATGCATGCAACATGTGCTGAATGCGTGGAGGGATTTTGTGTGTGTCTCTGAGTGCGTGTGAGATTTCACGTATTTGTCCCTTTCTTTTGGCCTTTTCCATTTTGTTTTCTTATTGTTTCCTTTTTTTTCTTCCCCCCCCCTCTCTACTGTGAGCATTTTTGTTTCCCCTTTTTTTTGGGTTGCGGTATATTTCGCCGTTTCCCTCGTGCTATACGCCTGCGTACATACATACCTACATATATATGTATATGTATATATACGTAGGTATGTACTTCTTTGCATGCCTGTATGTGGGTGTGTGGTGTCTGGAAGCAGTTCATCTCCTAGCGTTGGTGATGGGAGTTATAGTTCTCGTGGGCTTGGTGGGGCGTGCGAGGGACGAAGAAGCGGCAAAAGGCGCACTGCAGACATCTGCGTGCTGCATGTTGGTGGGCGTCGTGCGGATCCTGCTTTGTCCTTTTTTCCCCCCCATCCCTCC
>NW_021704259.1:18417-32099 GCF_003719485.1 Trypanosoma conorhini | reverse complement strand
TTCTTCTACCCCATATGGTCTCTCGTCTCTTCTTTTTTCTTTTTTCTTTTTGTTAGTGTGTGTGTGTGTGTGTGTGTGTGTGTGTGTGTGTTTCTGTGAGTGTGCCTGTGTCTGCCTGCGACTCTGTCTTTGTATTGGGATTTCTCTCCGTGCGTCTGCGTGGGCGCAGAATGTGAGGCCCTCCTCTCAGCCTCCGCGGTGTGTGAGTCGGCATCGCCACGGCGCATCTGCGTCTCTGCCTCTCTCTTTCTCCACGTATGTATGTATATATATATATGTTGCCGCCGGCGTCTCTGCCGGGCGCCTGTCGCGGCGAGCAAGCAAAAGCAACCAGAGCAAACACCACAGAACCCCGTGGGGACCCCCACCCACACACAACGAAAGGAGAAAAGGTAGAGTAAAAAGGAGCAGGGGACGAGGCGTAGCTGCGGGCGTTTACTGCACTGCCGCCGTTCTTGCGTGGAGGAAGGACTCGGCGTGGGGAGAGGTGTTCGTCGTGCCTCAGCAGGTCCTTTTCTATATTCCTCGCTTTTTCACACACACACATAGGGAGACACGGGTGCGTGTTCTGAGTTAGGATGGAGCCCAATGTGCTGTCCGTGCTGCAGCAGCTCACGTCAAACCCGCAACTCGTCGGCCAGTTGCAGAACCTGCTGACAGTCTTGTCACACGGCGAGCAGGACGCCACCGCGGGGCGGGCGATGGCGGCTAAAGCTGCAGCACCCACGCTGGGCGGAATGCCGTCACCGGGGCTTGCCTCCGCTCCATCGCCAGTGCCCGTGGCACAGCAGCAGCAGCAGCAGCAGGGCATGAGTGCGGCCGCGTGGCGTGGATCGGCGCAGACGGCATCCACCACACGCTCTGTGCGACATGGCGAGGCGAACAGCTCACAGCTCTCGCATAGGACTGCCGAGACGGCAACGGGCGACGGTGTCTCGCTGCAGCGGTACGAGAAACTGGTGGGGCGCTGCCGTCAGCTTGAGGAGGAGCTGGAGCAGAAAACGCGTGCGGCCGCCGATGCCTCGCAGCGTGTGGGTCAGCTGGAACGGGAGACGACGCGGCTGATGCGACGCGTGGAGCAGTTAGTGGCTGCCGTGGAGGGGCAGAAGCAGAAGTTAGATGAGACCGAGGCAAAGCACAGGCTTGAGCTTGCCGAGGCAGAGAACAGGCATGAGTTAGAGCTGCGGGCGAAGCTGGCCGCACATGAGGAGGCGCTGCGTCGACTGATGGAGGCGCAGCGGCTGGTGGCAACCGCGACGCAGTACGAGCAGACGGTGAGGCACGCCGCTGCGGGGCGTCAGGCGTCTGCCATCACCACCACCACCACCACCACCACCACGCCTGTGGGCAAGCGAGGCCCCAAGTCCCGCCCCGGCAGCTCCGCCAAGCAGCCGCTGCCGCAGGGCGAAGAAAGCGGCAACGAGCGGGAAACGGACGGGGACGAAAAGGCGGCGTTTCTTCCGCACGGCGGCGTGCCAGTGAAGCGGGAGCGGGAGCACGCAAACGTCTTCGCCCCCGCCACACGCCGCAAGAGGCAGACGCCCCGCACGCCGAGTCTGACGGCGGCCGATCGCGTCGCCTCCACGGCGGCCACCAGCACCGCCATCGCCACGTCGTACCCAAAGACCACGCCGCAGTCGGCAAAGGCGGAGCACGATTCTCCGCAGCTGCACTCTGCGGCAGCCGCCGCCTTTGCGGAGGATCACTATTCGAGGAAGCCGCGTCATCCGTCGAGCTCCACAGTGTCCCCCGGCCCCGCAACGAGTACCATCACGGAGGCCATGGCCCGTCACCACCACCATCAACAGCAGCAGCAGCGCGAGATCGTGCACAGTAGTGTGGAGTCTAGGTTCATTACACAGTACGGCGCGGCTGTGCTACCACCCACCCCCTCACTGCCCTCGCCGCCGCCGCCGCCGGTGCCTGGCTCTGCAACAACGAGTCTCGGGGCACTGAACCGCACCCCGCAGCAGCGAGGGTTGCCAAACGGCCAATTACAGCAGCAACGGCTGCGTAGTGGGCAGCGCAGCGGCACCTCCTCGGTAGTAGGTGGCCCGACTCGCTCACCTTCGCCGGTAAACCCAAAGCGTGGGGCAGAGCAGCCGCGCTGCTTCGTCGTAACCAGCCTTACAGAGGAGGAGCGTGCACGCGTCAAGGCGGCGGTTGCGGCGGTTGGGCAGCATGGAATTGTGGTGGAGAGCGAATACGAGGATCCGCCGCCGTTTACCGCGACGCACATCGTCGTACGCGGGCCGCCGCGTAGCATGAAGGCCTTGTGCGGTGTGGTGGGCTCAAAGTGGCTTGTGCAGCCGGAGTACATTTATGCCTCTCGCGATGCTGGTTTTTGGCTTGACGAGTACGAAGAGGGCGGGCTCCGTTGCTTTCCGCCCCCGCTGAAGTGTCAACGCTTTCTGCTCACCATGCCGGAGGGCATCGTGAAGGAGAAGCTGGAGCAGGTGATTGAGTACGGTGGGGGGGAGGTGGTGCGCCCGGCGCGTGATGGGCGGTCGTACGACCAGGGCGTCATCGTCATCGCCTCCGGGGACGACCTGCTGCGCTTTGCCACCCGGATAGAGTGAGGCGCTGCAGGGGGCGGGCGAGGGCGTGGGGCGTCCACCGGGCGGCAAGCGGGATCCCCACGCGCGGCGCCAGCCGTGCGCGCACGCATCGTACGGTTTTATAGAAGGCGAGGGGAAGCAGATGGCGCAGGTCAATGCAAAGAGCAAAAGCGGGAAGGATTGTTTTTTTTTCTTCTTTTTTTGGCAGGGCGTAGGGGCTCACGCAACTAGATAGATGGTCACGGGGAGTTGCAAGCGGGTGCGTAAGAGACGAAGGCGGGCAGTGCCTCGACGGCGTGCTTTTATTTTATTTTATTTTTCTCTTTTCTGCTCCTTCGTGTCGGTGTCTTGCGCCGGGCCCCTTCCGTCTTCCCCAACTGCTTGCGCCGCCGGCGGAAACGAGGTGTGTGTGTGTGTGTGTGTTTGTGTGTATTTGGCCCGCGACTTCGCCCCGCCACGTGTCCGCCGACTTGTGGTTTGTGTTTTCTTCATTTTCTGCTGCGCGTCGGGCGTCTCTGCCGACGGCGTGCGGGGATGCTGCGGGCACGCACAGCCGTATATATTTATATATGAGGAGGAGGAAAATGCATGCAATTTCTTGGGGGATTCCAACCGCAGGGCGGAGGCTGACGCGCGTGTGGGCCGTCCTGTTGAGCAACGTTTACTCTTTCTCTCGCTTCCTTCTCTCGCACGCGCGGCAGGCTCGGCCAGAGGCGTATGTCCGTCGCTGAGGAGCTCCGGCGGCTGCAACGTGCGGCGGACGTGAACGATGGCCACCTGCAGCGGCTGCAGAACGAGCTGCGGCTGCTCGACATCGCGCGGGAGGCAAAGCGCGCGTCCAGCAGACAACACACCGCACAGGCGCGGGCGGAGATACGTCGACTGGAGGCAAACATCGCCGCCATCGAGGGGCGCCGGCGCCCGGTCACCGCGGCTCACCTCGTGGCGTCGCCGCCGGTGACGCCGCCGGCACCGTCGCCCGCTGTGCCGCGGGGACGCCTGGAGGGCGCTGTGGCGGCTCTTGAGCGGCAGAGTGCGCAGCTGGCCAGGCTGCGGGCCCAGCGACAAGAACTCGAGGAGCTGCTGCGCCACGCCGTGGCGCACTACCCGCAGTACAAAATTACCGAGAACTTTGACGCCCAAAATGAGTTTGAACGTGCCGCGCTGGCGCGGGTCATGAATGCCGCATGACGGCATGGCAACCACCCACCCACGCAAGCACACACATATTATTTGTAGCTGCACGCCGATAGTGTCCGGCGGTAGGGGCCAATAAGAAGTGAAGAAGGCGATGCGGTTCAACTGTACGGGGTTGTCTTTCGCATCGGGGGGCGCATGCAGTTTCCTCCTCATCGTTGGCGCGTCTGCCCGCCCTTCTTCTGCTGCGTCTCTCCTCTCTTTCCAACCCACCCCCCACCCCGCTGCACCCGCAGCCTCATCTAGGTCCACACGACAGTAAGGAAGCAGCCAGTAGCAGCGCGTATTCGTGCCGCAGGCAGAAAACTTTTTTGATTTAGCTCCTTCGCGCGAAAAGGAAAACAAAGAGGAGGAGGAGAGGGGGGAGACAAGGCTGGAAGGCCGCTGACTTCATAGCATGCAGGGGTATCCGCAGCAGCAGCAGCAGTATTGCGGCTACGACGCGGCCGCTTCACAAGCGCAGCAGCAGCAGCAGCAGCAGTATGCCTATTCGCCGGCTGTGGGTAACGGGGACTACGGGTCGTACTATGCCCCCGCCAACGCCGGCGCCTCACAAGCTGCCGTGGCGTCTGGCGTTGGCGTTGGCGTTGGCGTTGGCGGGTACGGTGGTCAGTACATGCAACAAGGGCAGCAGCAGGCGTACCAGTACGAGCAACAACAGTATGCCTCAGGGATGAGTAAAACCGCGGATGTCGTTGCCTCCCCACTGGCCCCTCAAGTGGAGTCGCCCACGGCGTACGCCTATGCGGGCCCCGCCGCTGCCTTGGCGCCTGGGCATGACACGCCGAGCGCCGCGCCGAACGCCACAGACGATAACGGCCTGCGCTGGACGTGGAGCACCTATCCCAACACGTACCGGGACACCAAGCACGACCCTGTCTCCGTGGCGTCCATCACGCTGCCGGAGATGATCGTTCCGCTTGCCTGCATGTACACACCGCTGCGGCCGCTGGAAACCAGCCACTTCGTCCTCGGTGACCCCGCCGCGCGCGGCCAGCAGTGCCCGAACTGCGGCGCCTTTTGGAACAAGCACTGCCACCGTGAGGAGGGCAAGTTCTGGGTGTGTCTCTCGTGTCTGCGGCGCAATCCAATGCCGCCGAATTACAGCCCCGAGCACCCCGCACTGCATCATGACACCGTGGAGTACATTATCCCCTCCGCAGCACCCGCGACGGCGGGAGGGGCGGTGGACGCCAGCGCAAGGCACACCTACCCAACCTTCGTCTTTATCATTGACGCCTGTCTCCCGGTGGAGGAGCTCGAGGCCCTGAAGCAAAACATTCTGCGCTGCCTGAACTGGCTCCCTCCGCAGTCCCTCGTGGGGCTCATCTCGTTCGGGGCCCGCACCTCTGTGTGGGAGCTTGGAACCTCGACCTTGACGCGCTGCTACAGCCTGCGCGGCGAAAGGCAGTACGAGCCCGCCGAACTCTCGGCAATGCTGCAGGTGACGGATGCGATGCCGGTGCAAGGCCGCTTCCTGGCGCCGCTCGAAGACTGTGAGTTTGTGCTGACCACCTTGATTGAGGAGCTGCAGTGTGACGATAGTGTGACGCCCGGCAACAAGCGGCCGCTCCGCACCACCGGCACCGCCGTTAGCGTTGCAGTGAGGTTGTTAGAGTTGCTGTATGAGAAACCCGCCGCGAAGGCGGCAAAAGCGGCGGCTGCATCGTCCGCACCTGCCGTAAAGGCGGGGCGACTGCTGCTCTTTACAGGTGGCCCCTGCACCCGCGGTCCAGGAACAGTTGTGGGCATTGAGAAGGAAAAGATGATGCGCTTTCACCGCGACATTATTGACGGTGACACGCCATATTACGCCGACGCCTTCAACATGTACAAGGGCCTGCAGCAGCGCCTGTCAAACGTGCAGGCGAGCCTTGATGTCTTTGCCGAGAGCTTTGATCAGACGGGCATCCTAGAAATGCGGGAGGCGGTGAATCAAACAGGGGGTACTTTTATCTGCGGTGATATGTTTAACCACAAGATGTTTACCACGTCGTTTCAGCGATACTTTGACCGCTTTGACCCACGCGTGCGTGCGCTGGAGGCGCAGGGCGGGGCGGCGGCCGGCGCGGCGTTCTCCGTGCGCAGCGCCTTCGGCGTGAAGTTTGGGGTGCACACCTCCGTAGAAACTTTAGTGAGCGGCGTGCTGGGGCCATGCCTCGTGGATGAGCAGGCGAACAAGACGAGCCCGCACCGTGCGGCCTCCCCCATTCAAATTGGGGTGGGGGGCACGACGAACTGGTGCGTCAGCACCCTCGACGAGGCGGTTACGTACACCTTCCTTTTTGACACGGCCACGATGAGCAAGAAGGGCGGCGGGGACGCCGCCGGGGCAAAGGATCCGCGCAGCATTGAGGGCAGGCACCGCTTCTTGCAGTTCGTGGTGCGTTTCACCACCCCGCACGGGGAGTCGCGGGTGCGGGTGACGAGTGTCGTGCTGCACGTCGCGCCGTCGCTGCCGTCCATCGAGCCGCAGTACTTCGTGCAGCACGAGGCCTTTGACCAGACGTGCGCCGCCACCGTGCTGGCCCGCATGGTGGTGAGCATCCTGGAGAAGCACCCGAGCAAGTGGGATGACACCAAGCGGTGGCTGGACACCTTGTTGGTGCGCTTTGTGCGCCGCTACGGCAACTTCCGGCCGGGCATACCGGAGTCGCTGCGGTTGCACCCGTGCCTCTCGCTCTTTCCCTCCTTTCTCTTCAACCTGCGCCGGTCGGAGTACTTCATGGTGCTCAACATCTCCCCCGACGAGACGGCGTTCAAGCGGCACTGGCTGATGCGGGACCCCGTCGACAACTGCGTCCTCATGATTCAACCGGCACTGTACTCCTACGACATCGAGGCGCCGCAGGCGACGCCGGTGCCACTGGATAGCTGCAGCCTGCGCCCGGACAACATCCTCCTCATGGACGCGTACTTCAACATTCACATCATGTGGGGCACAACCATCTTTGCCTGGATACAGGCCAAGTACCAGGACGACCCCGAGTACCTCTACTTTGCACAGCTGCTGGAGAACGTGGAGAACGACGCAATAGGACTTCTGAGCACGCGATACCCGTACCCACGCTTTTCTCGCACAGACGCCAACGGCTCTGAGGCGCGGCACATCAAGACCCGGATGAACCCAACAGTGACACACCACAGCGGTGGCATTGGCGCTGCTGCCGCCACCGCTGCGGGTGACCAGTCGGACGTCATCTACACCGATGAGGCCTCCATTATGAAGTTCATGGAGTCGCTGAAGCAGGCCGTGGTCTCCCTCGGTAAAGACGGCAATGGTGCGGGTAACAACAGTATTGGTGTGCGTTGAGCCACCTACCGCGGTTCTCCTTCACCCATGCGCTGCTGTGCTTCTGTGTCTCTCTTCCGCGCAATTGCCCGCCCCACCGTGCATTCATGCGTCCACGCACACACACACACACACATTATATGTCTCGCTCTCGCCCTGAGTGTGAGTGTCCCATTCACCCCCTGTGCACGCGTCTCTTGTTTGGGCTGTTGTCGTTTTCTTCTTGAAGGCGTGCGTGAGCGCGCAGTCGTTTTCCTTTTTTTTTTCTTCTCTCTCACCCACGTCTCCCCCTCCCTTCCGGGTCGCTCGTTTCGTTGAAAACAAGCATTGCAGTTCGCTGGGTGACGCCTTGCCTTTTCATCTTGTTCCAGCGGCGGTGGGACGACACATTTTGCGGCCCTGTCGTGACGCTCCTCTCCTCGTCCCCTCCCACTCCCCTCTTCTGCTGCAGCTGCGGTCATATATACATATATACATATACCTTCGTGTATGCTGGCGTGGGCATGCGTCGGCTCCCACACTCGTGGACGCGCGGACACGACGGGGCTGCAGCGGGCAGAAGGAGTGACGGAAGGAGGTTAGACGTGGCGGCGGCGGAAGCAAACACGGAGAAAAGGAGCGACATGGCGGCCGTGAGGGGCGTGGGCGCGGTAAGGGAGGAGAAAGCGAGCAGCAGGAAAGAAGCGTGGTGTGACGAAGGAGAAGAAGGCGGGAGTGGGGAGTGGGAAGGCAAGCAACAGCCACAATAGCGAAAAGTAAATGAAAGAAACCTCCTGCACCCCGCCCTACCCACAAAAGAAGAAATGAAAGTAATACATATATATACATATATATATATAATGGAGGAAGCAGAAGCAGAAGAGAGGCAGTTGACACGAATGGACGTTATTTGGCGCCTTAACTTTCTGTGCGTGTGTTTGTGGGAGCATTCCGTTTGATTTATGGTAATGCTTATAACGCCTCCGTGCCGCACCTCCTCCTCCGGCGCCTCCCTCCACCTCTGTGCGTATGTGGTCGCCACATATGCGTGGATCCTTTTATCTCGCTTTATTTCCCTTGCCTCATACCTGGCTGTCGGGGTTGAGCCGCTGCGATTGCTACATAGACGCGCATAGTATGCACGCACACGTGTGCTGTGGCTTCTTTCTCCAAATGTTGCCTGCATTTCTGCCGAGGCGCTGCCGCCGCGGCGTGAGGAAGTCGAGGAAAGGAAGGAAAAAGGAAGCGAGCGACGCCAAAAGCGGCGGTAGAACGCAAAGCAATCGGTCACCACAAGGTGGCTCGCGGCAATGCTCGGGGGAGTCTGGCTGGTGGTTGTCGGCCTTCTTCGCTGCCTCTTTGAGGCTCTTTTGTTTCTCCCGCGCTACCTGCTGCTGGAGCGGCACGACCGCCGCAGTCCCATTTGGGGGGCGCGGGCGGAGGCGACGGTGTGGTTTGGCCCCACCGCCTGCCTGGACGTGCTGGGCTGCATTGAGTGCCTGAACTGCTTCGGCGGCGCGACCCGCGCCTTTTCTCCGCCGCAGTACAGGAAGGGCTCCACGAACACCGCCGCGGAGTCAGACGAGCATGAGGCCTCCACTGAGGAGGAGCGACTGAACTCCTTCAGCCTCTCTTCCCCGCTGAGTCCGCGGCAGACGCTGCTGGGGGCGGACGGCAACGGCAGCGAGGCGTCGACGGAGCAGAGCTGCGACGACTCCTCGGCGGCGGCGGCGGTGATGAACACCCTCTCCCGGTGGCTTCGCCGCACCTCCTCCCGCTTCACGCCGGACGAAAGGCTCAGGTGCGGCGAGGACGCCATGGCGGCGGCGATCTCGACGGGGGGCGACGCCCACATGTTGCAGGGCGTCTTCACCGGCGGCACGCCCTTCGTGCCGTACTCCCTCCTGCAGAGGGCCTGCGCGGAGGCGGACGCGCGCGAGGAACAAAACCAACGCAGCGACACGCCTCACATGAGGGAGTACTATCGGCGGCGGCGGCGACAGCTGCTGCGTGGGAGAGACGGCGGCACTTTGTCCTGCTGGTTTCCCGGTGGCACCGCGGGGGCGGCGTCCACACACGTCCCGTACCATACCCGCCCACGGAAGCCGCGCGCGAGAAGAGGCTTCATCCCTCCCTGGTACGCGGTGCACGCCAAGGCGCAGCTGCTGCTTTCTCTTCTTGACCCACTCTGGCGTATTCTGACGGAGTTGTTTTTCATGTCGTGCACGGGCGAGGCCCACAGCCGTCGCACTGGCGACGCCGAGGACCGGTCCCTTCGGGTTTCGTCAACGTCCGCCGCGTCCGTGCCCTGCGTGTTCACCAAGCCCCAACCCGGGCAAGGAGAGGTCCCTGACCCGGTGGAGGAGATCTGCTTCATGCCTGAGCAGGCTGCCAGGGAACTGTGGGCACGCGCCCACACAACACGGCAGGGGACGTTCGGCGAGGCGCCCGTGTCCTGTAGCTACGTGCCCACGCTGGCGCCGAAGAAGTCTTCTTTGCGGCGCAGCACCGCAGCCTCCCTCGAGGGCCCAACGCGGCTGGGCGTGGCGGAGGATGCCACGAGTCCGTATTCCCGCACATGCGCCAAGGTGAAGCCGGAAACTTCATTGGCGCAGGCGAAGGAGGTGCAAATGGAAGGACATGACAGTGCCCACACGGTGACTGCCGGCTCCGCGTGGGAGGCTCGTGTGACGAGTCTTCACTGGCTGCATGGATCGGCGCCGCCAGACGCGTCTGTCTCCCCCTCCGCGGTGATAGTGCTGCTCCTCTGTCCTTCCGTCGCGCAAGGAAATGAGCATGGGTGCGTGGCGCGGCGCCTGGGTGCCCTCTGTGCGGCTCTAACAACCATGTCCAAACTACGTCGCGAGGGCAGCTGCAGCAGTCGGCGTCGGGGTCCGCCTCAGACGCAGCTGGGGGCGGATTCCCCCGACAGCCCCAACGCGCCAGCCGACGCCGCGGACCCTCGCTTTGCTTCGTGGCATGCTGCGATCCCTGTCGCCGAGGCGTTTGTCTGCAAAGGCGGGGCGTCGCCTGACGCTGCCGCCGGTGCCGACGCATCCTTGTGCCGGGAGAGGGTGAACGTGACGGTGGAGGACATCGATCGGGTGCTCGCTCACTTAGGCAGGCTGCGAAGCGTCTCGCGACACCCCTCCCAAGACCGGAATGCGGCGATGAAGGGGGCACCGTCTCGCGACACGGAAGCGGCGGGTGGTGCCCCAACGCCCCTACACAGTCGCCCCGAGGTGCAGCCGCAGAGCGACGCGAAAGGCGGCGCCCGGAGTCTCTACGTCGTCGGGGTGGGCTGGTCGAACGCCAGCAGCCCGCTGCTGCAGTACGTCATGTCATACGGTGCACAGTCGCGGATGGACGGAGTCATTTGCATCAACCACTCCGCCTCCTCCAACTACGCGATTGTCCCAGAGACGGGCTCGAGCAGCAGCCGGCAACCGCAGCCACTGGGGCGGGAGAGGCATTGGTGTTCGAGGAAGCACACAACACCATTTCACAGCAACTTTCTCTCCGCCCCGGCCGGCGCCGTGCGACTTATGCTGCTCGCGGCACGGCTGCATCTCACAGCGGAGCACCTCGCTGAGCTGCGACAGCGGCGGCAGCGACAGCAGCAGCAGAAGACGGCAGGTAATGACTTGCCGGATATACACGACGTCGCCATTTGGGAATACTTGCGCCGCACAGTAGGCTCCGCCGTGTCTGGGAATTTCGGGCCCGAAGGTGGTGGGAATGATGCACCCCCGCCCCCTGCCAGCGCCTCCCCTTTCCCACTCCTCTCGCGGCGACCCTTGACGCCGGGGGAAGCCCCGTTGGCGGCGCTGCTGCGGGTGGAGGCGCAGGTTGATCAGGAGATGGGGAAGTGGTGGCTCGACGAGGTGCAGGCGGGTAACGAGGACGAGGAGGACGGCATGCACGGCAGGGGCCTCTCGTCACGGGGGAACCGCGGTGCCGCACCGCCGGTCTCGAGCGGGAGGTGGCACCCGTTGATGAGTCTGTCGGACTGGGACATGTTGCTGCAGAGCCGCGACGAGAAGTCGGCAGCCGCACTCATGGGCTTGGGGTTGCCCGGGCGCGGCGCGGACGGCGCCACGCAACCGGCGCCCCCCACGGCCACAACGGAGGCCGCCGATGAGGGTGTTTGCGGCGGGCATCGCGCGGCACCGCCCCCGCCGCCCGCGCACTGCGCCTCGCTGCTGTTCGAGATGGCGGGCGGGAGGCCGGCCCTTTTGCTGCCCGCCCGCCTCTCCTCCCCGCCCGCCCGGGGCCGCGGCACGGCGGCATGGACGGCGGCGCGCGACGCGTGCGGGCGTCCCTCCCCCTCCCCCTCCCCGGACTTGGCCATGGCAGCGCTCCGCTACCACTCCGCCAGCAGCGCCCACCTCGTATCCCTCATTCACGTACCAACGTTATTTGTGCACGCGCGCGACGATGAAATGGCGCCCCTCAGCACACTCCCCATGCGAGTCCTCGCGAAGAGCCCGTGCGTGGTCACCGTCCTGACACGTCGCGGCGGCTATGGCGTGTTTTTGGAGGGGATATCCACCCTGCACGCCTTGCCGCAACTCACGCTGCAGGAGCGCGAACGGGCACTGGACACCAACACGGCGTCAGACGGCGCTGCGAGTCGCATGCCGTCAAAGACACGGCAGTGGTTGCCGCGGTGGACACCTCGCAGAGGCGGAGGAACCGGAACAGCGCCTGCCACAGCGACACACGGCTCATGCTTTGCCCCATCCATCAATAGTGCCAACAGCAATAACCACAAGACGAAGACGGGGGTAAGAAATGAGGTAGAAACTGTTTTCGTGATTGAACACACCACGTGGCTAGAAAGACTCGTTGTGGAGTTCATCGCTGCTGCTCTCATTGTGTGAGCGCCGCATTGCCATCGGCGCCGCATCATATGCCCGTAACGCTAGTTCCTGACAGTGGAGAAGGGAGATACGTAACAAACGAAGCAGCAAAAAAAAAATCTCTGATGTGTGTGTATATATTATACATATGTGCGTCTATACACTTGTATATATTTCCCATCCATATAGTTATCCGTAAGTGAACGCCCGCGCACCAGCGTCTTATCAAGGTGCAAGCTGCTGCACTGCGCACATCTCTGATGTGTGTAGCGGCCGCTTCACCTTAAAAAAAAAAAACTGGTGCTCAGTGAAGGGCACGTACTAGTTCTGTATCCTCCCCCACCCCACCCCACTCCACTCCATTTTTTTCCTTCTTTCCGTTTTGCTTCCTAGCCGTGCTTTACTGCCCTGCCGCTGTGACGTGTGCCGGAATGTGTGTGCGTGTGTGTGTGGGGTGGGGGGGAGCTTGTGCTGGCGAGACGGGGGTGGCTGCGAGGCTCTGGCAGCACGTACCCATACGGCATGCACGACCAAATCCTCGACGCTCTCTCCCCGCCACGCCTTCGTGAAACACCACCGTCACCACACACACACACACCGAAAACAAAAACAAAACAAAAAAAGCAACGGTGGCGTCACGCAAGACCTGTCGTTGAGACACCTCCCACAACAAAGCGGCTCGCACAACTCATTTCACCTTTGGGGCAAACGACACATCTCCGTGCCTCTGTCTCACTTTCTATTTCTATTTTTCTCTGGGGGGGGGGATGGCCTGCGTGGATGCATACCTCAATTCATGACGCCCACAGCACAATCGCACCAGGACTCAAGTCGAAAAAGAGAAATACACAGCTTGACCTACGCAAAAAATGTCTTCTGCGTCCACCAACAGTGAGGAATCATCACTACTGCTGCACATGGCAGAGGAAGAACCATCACAGCCCGTACACTTGTCGCCACTAGTGATACTCAACATCTCACAGCACGCCACGAGGATGATGGAGGGCACCACCACAGAAGCGGCCGCGCCCACTCTCGGGCTTCTCCTTGGCCGCACGACAACTGACGGCGGAACAGAAATTGTCTATTCATTTGAGGCAGTCAGCCACGCGACGGCCACCACAGCAGCGTGGGGCGTGGACTGGCAGGCGGTCAAGCGCAAGATTGAGATCATTGCGGAGGTGCTCACCGACCTCGTGATAGTGGGGTGGTACGGGACGGGAAGGACAAAGGCAGACGTAATGAGGTGCTGCGGCGTCATGCACGGGGCGCCCTGCGAAATATTTGACGGTGCCATTCACGGGGCGACGTTGGCGCTGCTGGCGGACTGCGCCCCGCCCCCGGCGCTCGCCGCCCTCCCGTTGCGCCTCTTTGAGGCAACCGTCCTGTGCGACGACGACCCCCGCACGGCCGAGGCGGATGAGGGGCGGTGGGGGCGGGCGGCCGCTCCACGACCCAGCGGCCTCAACTATGGCTCCGAAGCGTCGCCCCGTGCCACGGGCCGCAGCAGCCGAATAGTTTGCCCTGTCGCAGGCGCACCGCGTCTGACGGTGTGCCTAAGACGCACACGGTTCTCTGTGGGATCTGACGCCGTGGCGCAAATAGGAGCTGGCGCGGCCATTGACGCCATCGGCACAGGCAGCGAGAGCGCTGCCCGAGGGACGGGAACGGTGCCCTCCGGCCTGCGACGCGTCGGGCACTCCCTGCGGCGGCTGAGGCGGCGCGTTGCGTTGGCCGTGGAGTACCTGGGTGCTGTCGAGTCCGGGCGGCTTGTGCGGCCAGCCCCCGAGGTCC
>NW_021704259.1:17104-18392 GCF_003719485.1 Trypanosoma conorhini | reverse complement strand
AGCCGGCACGCACTCTGCGTGTAACGGTGCGGCGGTGGTGGCGGGGCAATGAAGGCGGCTTTGTTTTGTTTTTGTTTCCCATGTTTGCTTGATTGATTTTCGACCCGCCCTCGTCCATGAATTTTCTTTGTGTGTTGGCTTGGCCCTCCTCTCCTGCTGCGGTTGAGCCCTGCTGCCGGCGGCTTCACGGGGCCGCTGGTCCGTGGCGGCGGCGGCGGCCTGCACACGCTCACGCACCCTCCACTCTCCCCAACACGTCACGGTCTGTCGAGGAGCGCCGCAGCGGCAGTAAGGGCGCCAGTAGTATATGGGACGCACGGCCGGCGGGCCGCCGGTGCAGCAGCTGGCTGTGGCGCCGTCACTGCCGGTACGCCGGCGGCCGCACTGCCGCTCTACGGCCGACGACGGAAGGGAGATTGTCTGTTTCTTTGCGGCCGGCGGCCGCCACCGCGGCGCGGGGCGTTGACTGGCAGGCGGTCGGGCGCCGGAGGGGGCGCCCTGCGGAGGTGCTTGCGGCGCTGCTGGCGGACTGCGCCCCGCCCCCGGCGCTCGCCGCCCTCCCGTTGCGCCTCTTTGAGGCAACCGTCCTGTGCGACGACGACCCCCGCACGGCCGAGGCGGGTGAGGGGCGGTGGGGGCGGGCGGCCGCTCCACGACCCAGCGGCCTCAACTATGGCTCCGAAGCGTCGCCCCGTGCCACGGGCCGCAGCAGCCGAATAGTTTGCCCTGTCGCGCAGGCGCACCGCGTCTGACGGTGTGCCCAAGACGCACACGGTTCTCTGTGGGACCTGACGCCGTGGCGCAAATAGGAGCTGGCGCGGCCATTGACGCCATCGGCACAGGCAGCGAGAGCGGTGCCCGAGGGACGGGAACGGTGCCCTCCGGCCTGCGACGCGTCGGGCACTCCCTGCGGCGGCTGAGGCGGCGCGTTGCGTTGGCCGTGGAGTGCCTGGGTGCTGTCGAGTCCGGGCGGCTTGTGCGGCCAGCCCCCGAGGTCCTGCGCGCCGCGGCGACGGCGTGTGCGGTGCTGCGCCTCAACGCGCTCGGCGCGTCGCCAGCTGCGGCGGCTGTCGTCGTCCCCTCCGCCGCCGCTGATGGTTGGGGGTGCCGAGAGCTCTCTGTCACACTGCTCTCGCTCCAGACGCACTGGACGGCGGCGTTGAGCGAGCTCGTCAGAGATCAGAAGAAGCTTCCATGATTGTGTTTCCACTCAGCTGCTGACACAAAGTTACTAGCGTCGCCAGCTGCGGCGGCTGTCGTCGTCCCCTCCGCCGCCGGCCTCGTGGCT
>NW_021704259.1:14066-17079 GCF_003719485.1 Trypanosoma conorhini | reverse complement strand
GACCCCCGCACGGCCGAGGCGGGTGAGGGGCGGTGGGGGCGGGCGGCCGCTCCACGACCCAGCGGCCTCAACTATGGCTCCGAAGCGTCGCCCCGTGCCACGGGCCGCAGCAGCCGAATAGTTTGCCCTGTCGCGCAGGCGCACCGCGTCTGACGGTGTGCCCAAGACGCACACGGTTCTCTGTGGGACCTGACGCCGTGGCGCAAATAGGAGCTGGCGCGGCCATTGACGCCATCGGCACAGGCAGCGAGAGCGGTGCCCGAGGGACGGGAACGGTGCCCTCCGGCCTGCGACGCGTCGGGCACTCCCTGCGGCGGCTGAGGCGGCGCGTTGCGTTGGCCGTGGAGTGCCTGGGTGCTGTCGAGTCCGGGCGGCTTGTGCGGCCAGCCCCCGAGGTCCTGCGCGCCGCGGCGACGGCGTGTGCGGTGCTGCGCCTCAACGCGCTCGGCGCGTCGCCAGCTGCGGCGGCTGTCGTCGTCCCCTCCGCCGCCGGCCTCGTG
Source organism: Trypanosoma conorhini (assembly GCF_003719485.1). Taxonomy (NCBI): domain Eukaryota; phylum Euglenozoa; class Kinetoplastea; order Trypanosomatida; family Trypanosomatidae; genus Trypanosoma; species Trypanosoma conorhini. The sequence continues at coordinate 16,579 of NW_021704259.1, read as the reverse complement.
GCTGCGGGGAGCCGGTGTAAATTGGCGTGAGTGGCCCGCGGCGACGCCGACGCGACACGCTGCTTCCGCCCACAGCGGCATGGCGGCGTTGGGCGCCTGGGTTCGGGGGCCCCGTGAGACGTGCTGCGGTGCGGAAGGGCGCCCTGGTGGGACCGTCCATCCCGTTGCGCCACCCTCCCTCTCGATCCACCCTTCCCTCTCTCTCCCTTTTCTTTACTTTGCCTTCCCTAGCCAGCACTCCGTGATGAGCTCGCAAGCCAGATTCGACAGCGTGGGTCCCGCGACGGGAACTGACGGCGTTGCCCCCCCTCCCCCTCTCTCCGCGGAGGAAACGGTGCCGGTGCGCCCCGTGCACGCCGAGGCGAGGACGCTATTCAACGCGGCCCCGTTTCTGCGCTACTTCCCCATTTTTGGCGCCAGTGTGGAGGCCTTCGGGCCAAGGTGCGTGCTGTCAGTGGGTCTGTCAGAGTTTCTCTGCAAGGGTGTCGCCGACTACCTTGTCCGCTTCTCCCTTTACCCCATGTTCATGGTGCGCTTCGGCGTTGACGCCATGACGTACCAGCGCATGTCCAATTTGGCAACGATGGGATGGTCGATGAAGCCGCTTGCCGCCATGTTCAGCGACATCTTCAGCTTCTTCGGGTACACGAAGCGCTGGTACCTGGCCGTCTCATGTGTGGTCGGTGCCGCCTTTGCGGTTGCCTTTGGGGTGCTGCCCGCCACGAAGGCCAGCGCGCCGCCAGCAGCGGTCTTCGTCTTCCTGACCTGCTTCACCAAGGCCGCCGTGGACATCCTGACGCAGGGCCATTACAGCCGCCTGATGCGCCGTATCCCTCACGCAGGCCCGTCGCTGGTGAGCTGGGTGTGGTGGTGGGTGCTCCTGGGCTCCCTTGTCGCCTCCGTCATCGTCGGGCCGCTCGCAGACGCGAGGCTTGAGTGGGTCGGTGTGATGGTTGCCGCCGTGCTGCAGTTCTTGGCGACCTTCTTCTTCGTGATGAACTGGTACGGGGAGAACACGAACCGCTCAAACCGTGCCGAGGACGCCAGGTTTTTGCGTGTGGGGCTGGCGGAGGCGGCGAAGGATCCCAATGCAAAGCTGCAAGAAGATGGCGGCGTGGTGGTTGCGGAGGTGGGCGACCACGCCATGCTGGGCCTCTCAAATGAGGTGTGCGTGGACGAGGAGGAGGAGGAGGTGCCGCCGCTGCCCACCTGCTGCTGCGGCGTCTTCGAGGTGAACAAGGAGGTGGCGCGACGCAACTGGAGTATGGTTGTCTACTGCCTGCTCGTGACGGCGGGCGCAGTCGCGATGGCCCTCGTCACCCTTTTTGGCAACATCTGGGCCCTGCTTGGCGCCTGCATCGCCGTCTCGGTTTTTATTTGCGGCTTTGGTTTCTTTGCCCTCCCGCTGGTGATCGCCAAGGCGAATTTGTATTCTTTCGTCAGCACGGCAGCGTACATTCAGCTCCCCGGCGCCCTGGACAGCTTCTACATGGCCAAGCCTGATTGTCTCCCCGACGGACCGCACTTCTCGTACTTCTTCTACAACACGGTCGGGAGCATCATAGGAACCGTCTGTGGCATCGCTGGGGTGGTGCTGTTCCGGTACGTGTTCTCGAAGCGGAGCTACCGCGTCACATTCGTCGTCACCACACTTGTGGCGGTCGTCGCCAGCATCTTTGACCTCATCATTGTGGAGCGCTGGAACCGCCCGCGCGTCAGCGATCATGTGGTGTATGTGCTCGGTGACCAGGTCGTTGCTGGGGTGTGTTACCATGCTGAACTTCATGCCAAGCACCATTCTGCTTTCCCGGCTGTGTCCGCGCGGGACAGAGAGCATGGTGTACGCGCTGCTTGCCGGGTTCGCAAACTTCGGGCAGGTCGTGTCGAATACAATCGGCTCGCTGCTGATGGAGTTTAAGTGGCCCGTCCAGACGGATCCCAAGCTCGGCTGCGACTTCAGCAACGTCAAGTACCTGGTGATTGTGGGGCACCTCCTCTTCCCGCTCGTGTCCATCCCGATGGTGTTCCTGCTGATCCCGGACGCACGTATCTGCGACAACATTGACGTGGACGGTAATGTCACCGGGCGCCAGGAGCCCGCGGGCGGCGCGGAGGACGGGGGCAGAGAGGAGCCATCGCAGGAGCGAGAGCCCCTGTCGAAGTGAGGGCACACACCGCCCCACGCTCCGTCGGGGCCCGCTCGATGGCGGCCCTCCGCTACCACGCCCTCGCTTCTCCACCTGTGACTTCTTTTTCTTCCTTCTTTTTGTTTTGTTTTGTTTTGTTTTTATTCCACCCGCATCTGTTTGTTCCCAGCATCGGTCCAGTTCCAGCGCACGCTCGGAGCCGCGTGTTGTACTGTGCATTTGCCTCTACTTTGTGCGCTGGACTGTGATTGCCGTAACGGTGAGAAAGCGAAATGCGGCAGGGCACCTCCTCTTTTGTTTAAAATAACCGCAAAGGAAATGACTCAGTGTTTATTTGTTTGTTTGTTTATTTATTTTTTTACTGTG
>NW_021704259.1:0-14036 GCF_003719485.1 Trypanosoma conorhini | reverse complement strand
TTTTACTGCGGGTGCAACGCCCCCTCATCCTCGGAGAGTGGGGCTGTGCTCCGCCGCCCCAGTCGTGTTGTACACCAATATCTTGACAGGCCGCCGCCCAGCCGGCACGCACTCTGCGTGTAACGGTGCGGCGGTGGTGGCGGGGCAATGAAGGCGGCTTTGTTTTGTTTTTGTTTCCCATGTTTGCTTGATTGATTTTCGACCCGCCCTCGTCCATGAATTTTCTTTGTGTGTTGGCTTGGCCCTCCTCTCCTGCTGCGGTTGAGCCCTGCTGCCGGCGGCTTCACGGGGCCGCTGGTCCGTGGCGGCGGCGGCGGCCTGCACACGCTCACGCACCCACCACTCTCCCCAACACGTCACGGTCTGTCGAGGAGCGCCGCAGCGGCAGTAAGGGCGCCAGTAGTGTATGGGACGCACGGCCGGCGGGCCGCCACCGCGGCGCGGGGCGTTGACTGGCAGGCAGTCGGGCGCCGGAGGGGGTGCCCTGCGGAGGTGGTTGCGGCGCTGGTCGTCGTGCTTTGGTGCGGTGTTTGGAGGATGGAGATTGTCTGTTATGTGTTTGAGGTTGTTGCCGCAGCTGTACTGTTTTTGTTTTCTTTCTGGCGTGTTTGTCCCTGTAGTTGTTGTTTTTTTGTCTGGCTTTCTGTGGTTTGTGTTTGGGGCGTTGTTTGCTGCTGCCGCTGCCGCTTCTGCTTGACTGTCATTGGTGTTCGGGCCGAGGATGCTGCTTGTGTTGTGTCGTTTTGTTCCTCCTGTTTGCTTTTTGTCGTGGTGTGTTGCGATCGCCGCTTCGGTCGCCCCACACTGCCGCTGCGGAGTTACACGTTCGTTGCTCTTGGCGTGGGAAGGAGGTGGTGGGCGATGCTCAACAGCATGGCAGCGGCGTCCGGTGTGGCCGGGGCGGGAGGCGCAGGGGCGAGGGGTGGCGGCGGAAGAAGAGGGGCGGCTGGCGCCAGTCGCCCGCGGCGGCGTGCCTGGCACTGCCCCGCGTGTTTGCACGACAGCGTCGACCCCCGTCGCGTGTGCGGCGGCTGTCTCGCGGTGGAGCCGGGCGTGGCGGGGAACCTCCCGCGCGGTGACCGCGCGGTGTCGGAGGATCCGACGGTGCATATTTTGACCCTCCCGCATGGGCGCTGCTACCGCGTCGCCGCCGCCGAACTGCACGGCCGCCCGCCAGCGGGCGGCGAGGCGGAGGCCCTCGCAGAGAGGCGGGGCGGCGACGTTGGCCGCAGCGACAGCGCTCCGCGGACGACGACGGTGTACACGCACTTCGTGTCGCTCCCAATTGGAAAGTTGTCTGCCGTGCGGCCGAGTGCGACGCTTCTGCTGCAGGCGATGAAGCAGCGCTGCCTCGATCCGGCGGCGAGGGTGACAGACGACATTTTCACCACAGCCCAACGCATGCACCTGACTCTCCTCATGTTGTCGCTTCCAACACAGACGGAGGTGGCGCTGGCCAAGGCGTGCATGGAGGCGCTGGAGAAGAGGATAGGGCAGTGGCAGGAGACATGCGGCGCAAAGGCTGTCGACACCGGTAACGACAAGTGCGGCGCGTTGCAGATTCATCTCTGTGGTCTGCATGTGATGAAGCGACGGGGAAGGGATGTGAAGAAGGCAGATGTGTTGTACATGGGGCTTGCGGATGCCGCGTCGACTGCGCTTGTCACCAAGCTTCAGCAGCTCGTGCAAGAAAGCTTCGCGGAGCTCACCATGAACGACCCGTGTGGAAAGGAACGGAGTGGGCTGCTGCACATCACGCTGCTGAACAACAAGTGGAGGGGCGGCGAGGCGGCACAGGGTGGCCGTGGGGCGGCGGGGGCGCCGCCTCCTCGCGTGCCGTTCGACGCCACACGCATACTGCAGGAGTTTGGGCATGCAACACTCCGCGGCGGCGGCACCGATGGCGCCATCGCGTTGGAGTGCATAGAATTGAATGCCCTGGGCTACGACGCCGAGCATGAGTGTTATCACTGCGAGTGCGCTACTGGCCTGTGCTTTACCCGCTAGTGGATGCCTGCTTCCCAAGACCGTTGTTTATTGTTCCTCATTGGGCGGTGTTGGTTGTGCCTCCCGCGTGACACTGATGCGGCGCTGGACGACGGCTGCGGTTCCAGTGTTTCTTTATCTTTATTCTCTCTCCCTTCTCGGCAGCGCAGTTGCCTTTCTCTCTCTCTCTCTCTCTCTCTCTCATGCACACAGACACTATCTTTCTCTCTTTGCATTGTCCCTCTATTTTGCCTGCGCGGGGTCGATGGCGCTGTTCCATGTGCGTGTGTGTCTGTTCTCAAGCAAGCACGGCCGCGACTGTGTTCCCCGCCGCGTGTCCGCCGGCGCCGCGGTAGGCGCATGCCACGCGGCCGCGCCCTTCCCATGTGGAGGGGCGCGACATCTTTGATGGGCCTCCCTCGCTCTTTGGTTCCGCCGCGGGCGGGTGCCGCAATGGCCGTTTCGTGTCCTTCCTGCCGTGCTTCACCGGTGGCAGCGCGAGGGCAGATAGCGGCCAGAGAGACGCCGCACTCGGCACCACCGCACTGCGTGCAGTGCGGCTTTTCTCCCCCCCCCCCCACTCCACCCCGCTCTTTTCTTGTCCGTGCTGTGGGCGTCGACGACCCAGCACCACCACGCACCGCTGCCTCAGCCGGCCACGTGCATCTCCCGCCTCTTGTTCTTTCTTTTTTTTTCTTCCACTTCTTTCCGGTGAGACGAGTGCAGGCGACTTGGCATGGCGGGGGCACGGCAGCCTCGGGCTGCTCCCCGCAACGACACCACCGTCACGGTGGCGCTGCGCCGTCGTCTGCTGCAGGGCTCTGACGACGCCAACGCCGCGGTGGTGCGGGTGAGTTGGCGCCGCCGCGACCTCGCGCTGCGGACGCCGCCGCCGTGGCGGCCCTCGCGCACTGCCGGTGCGGAGAAGTCGAGGGCGCAGGGCCGGGGGCCGCGGAAGGGTCAGCCGCTGTGCGCCAGGTGTCGGCTCAGCAGGCGGGAGTGGCAGTACTGCGGCCTAACGGGTGAGCAGCACGTCGTGGAGGAGTAGCGGCACACAAACCTCCTTTCTTCCCGCGCCTCTCCCTGCGCGTGCGAGGACGAGAGAGAAGCGGCAGCGCGCGCGCGCACACACTCACACACACAGTGAGAGAAGGAAGGCGAAGGAACCCATACGACATGAGGGATGCGGATTGCCTCATATATATTTATTTATTGATCTCTTCCCCGCGTCAACCTCGTTTTTATGCTGGACAGTGCTTACTTTTCTGTGCGCTCCACGCCCTTGTGTGTGTGTGTGTGTGTGTGTTTCCGTTGTAGTTGCTGTTTCTTTCTTGCCTCTCCTATTATTCTTCTCTTTGTTCTCCCTCTTGCGGCGGGGCGGGGCGGCGGTTCTCAGCACACATCGGAGGCGGCGGGTGTGGCGGAGGCGTCAGGCTAAGCACCACCCGCAACCGCAGCCGGCGCGAAAGCTTCCACGAAGAAGAGAAATAGGGGGAAAAAGAACAACAAACAAAATAGTAGAGATGAGCGGAGACCCCGTCCGTTCGGCGGCTGCAGCCAACGCGCAGGACAGCACGCGAGCGCGGGGCAGCGCGGTGGTCTTCGACGGCATCTCCCAAGCGGCGGGGACGACGGCGAGCACTGCGCCGCCCTCCAGCCGCCCCGCCGCCGCCAACGCGGGGGGCGGGAACAGGGAGTGCCTGGCCCCGCGCATCACCCCCTGCCCGCAGTTTGACCGCCTACGCGCCGCGGCCCGGGAGGACCGCCTGGCCCGCGCCTACCTGCAACTGCAGGAGGTGAAGCGCACCGCAGAGCTGTGCGAGCGACAGACGCTTCTCTCGCAGCGCGTGACGATGCACGAGTACTACGCCACGCTGTTCCGGCCGTCGCGGGCGGGCGCCGCCGCCGCCGCCAGGACTCCCACCTTTGCCTCATCGTCCCCCGCGGGTACCCTGCGCCCCCGCGACGTGGTGCTAAACGACTTGGAGGAGTCATTCATTGCGTGCTACTACCGAATGCACCCCGCCGCGCTGCAGCGCAAGCGGGAGGCGGAGGCGGCGGAGGCGCAGCGGCGGCAGTCCGCGCAGGTTGCGGCGCAGCTCTCGTCCTTCTCCGGCGCGCTGCCACGCTCGCGGAGTCTCACGGCGCAGCGAGGCCCAAAGTCTACTGGCAAGAAGAAGTCAAAAGGGAAAGGGGAGGAAAAGCCAAAGGAGGGGGCTCCGGCGGCAAACCTTCGTCTCCTGCTGGCCGCCTTGTTGGAGGCCTCCGACGACCGCGGCCTTATTACGTGCGACGCCCTCGCCGTGGTGCTCAAGCGGCCGCCGTTTGACGTGCACGACGCGGAGGCTGTGGAGGCGTTCTTCTACCTTGTGCGCGCCGCCTCCACGGTGACGGAGACCGGGGAGAGCGAGACGGACCGCCGGCTTGAGGCGTCCACCAGCGCCAGCACCCTCGCCCCACGCGTGCGGCGGCGGAGCACGTCGCTGCGCGTGTCGGCGGCGATGGTGACGGGCACGCCCGGGGGGATGGGGCTCTCCACCCCCCTCACGAGCACTGGGACGCTGCCGACGAGCCTGCGGCGCCTGGCACAGGGGTCGGGGGCGAGTCAGTCCCTTCAGCGCCGCGCCATCCCCACTTCGCGTGCGTCGAAGGCTGCCGCTGCGTCTGTAACCGCCCTCGGCGGCGGCCCTGCCGCCGCGACGGAGCCCCCTCCCCCTTCGATGGTCCGCGCACGCGAAGTGCTGGCGGCGATGGATGCCGTCATCAATGGCCCTGAGCTGCGCGACGTGGTGCGGTCCCTCTGCTTTGACGTGCTGGAGAGCGACGGGTTTATCCACAAGACAACCCTGCGTACCCTGCGCCTTGTGCGCCGCGAGGCCTGCGAGGCGAAGGACGCGGCGGCGACGCCCTCCATCGTGAAGGCGCTCGGCGACGCGCTGGAGGTGATGCTGCAGGAGGAGGAGGATGAGTACCTGCGCTCGCAGGCGAAAGGAAAGCGCCGCGCGAAAGCCGCCAAGGCGGCGGCACTGCCGCCGCACCAGAAATCTGCCGTTCCGCTGCACATGATGCGCCGCTCGCACATCAATCTGAAGCAGTTCTCCCGCTTCTTCGACGAGCTTCCGATGGTGGCCGCGGCCTTTGCGCACGTGTGGTTTCCCGCCTTTTTTTCCACGAACTGGCCCCCTGTGAAGCGGCCGATGAGCACCGGCTTCAACGACGACGCCGCGCCGGACGAGGATGACGAAAACAACACCAACAACGCGGGGGAGGGCACGTCGGAGGAGTCTGGCCTCCGGCGCCGAAACGCGGCCCGGCGGGTGGTGACGGAACGACTCGAATACATGAAGCCAGTCTCCGTTCCCGCGAGTGAGGGGACGTCGCAGCGGTAGGCCGGCGGCACGGCGAGAGCGAGGGCAAAAGAGAGGGAGCAGGGAGTAGGAGGACATCGAAGTCAAACCCCTCCCTGCGTGCTGACCGCCGCCTGCTGTTGCCGCGCTCCGCGGCGCGTGTTTCTTGGGGACCGGTTTTTTTTTTTTTGTCGTTGCCTGTCGTGGTGCTCGCAGGGAAGGGGCGACCCCTCCCACCCGCTCAGTGAGTGGGAGCTCACAATGTGGGAATGTAAATTACGTGGTGAAAAGCGCACGCGGCAGAAGGAATAGAAAGAAAGAGAGAGCGAGCGAGCGAGAGAGAGAGAGAGGGGGAATGCAGTAGACAAGGCGTGGTCGCGCTGCGCCTTACTTTTCTTCTTACGTGCGCCTCACCCTCCTCCTGCTCCTCGTGAGCCCGCGGTGCCGGCCGCCGGTGCTTGCCTGTGTCTGTGGCGGGGGCGACGCTCTCCCTCCTGCAGGTGCCCCACGCCGCTTAACTGTGTCCCTCGCTTGTTGCTTGTTTTTTTCCCCATTTTTTTTTTGGGGGGGGGAGCGGGAGGGACGCTGTCGTTTGTTCCCACGCCCCTCACCTCTCCTTAGCGTCACACACCCGTGGAACGTGGGCAAAAAAAAGGTGGCTAAGAAGTACGAAGTGAAGTTGGGCGTGGTAATTCTGTTTGGCTGTGTGTGTGTGTGTGTTGGCTGGGGAGACGCTGCCCCTTCTTCTTCCTCTTCCGCGTGACGGCCGCCGCGCGCAGCCGCGATGAACCCTTTGGCGGCCGCATCACCCTCACCCGCCGCCGGCGCGGACACGCGCGTCGCCGAGCTCGCCGCCCTGCTGCCGGAGGGCTGGGCGGAGGACGGCGGCGTCGTCGCCCGCACGCTGAAGGGCCTGCTGCAGAACCCCTTCTTCAGCGCGGGGGCGGGGCTGTACCTTCTCACCTTTGCGGGGGCGGCGGCCCGCTCCTTCTCCGCCGCCATGCAGACGGCGGTGCGGCGCCGCTTCGTCGTCTCCATGGAGGTGACGAGCCAGGACGAGAGCTACGTCTGGATGGTGCGCTGGCTGGCGCAGAACCCGGCCTTTTACGTGCAGCAGATGAGCGTCACCACCCGCAACACAACCATCTTCTCTAACGACGAGTCCTCGCACGAGTGTCTCTACGCGCCCTGCACGAATGTGCGGCACTGGTTTTGGTACAGCGGGCGGCCCATTATGCTGCAGCGGCGGCGGGTGGAGACGCAGGCGATGGGAACCGACGTGCTGGAGACGATGCAGCTGTCCACCATAGGCCTCTCCGCCACCGTCATGAAGGACATTTTGGAGGACGCCCGTCAGCTCACGTCGATGCGGAACAGCGACCACACCGTGCTGTACCAAAACTCAGGGGGGCGCTGGACGCGGCAGGAGCCACGGCGACGTCGTCCCCTGCACTCGGTTGTATTGGACGGGAACACGAGTGCGGATATTCTGAAGGACGTGCAGCTCTTCCTGCGGTCCAGCAAGTACTACGAGGACCTCGGGGTGCCGTATCGCCGCGGCTACCTTCTGCACGGCCCCCCAGGCTGCGGAAAGAGCAGCTTTGTGATGGCCCTGGCGGGGGAGCTGCGCCTCTCCATCTGCCCGCTAAGCCTCTCCAGCCGCGGCCTCAGTGACGAGGCGTTGGTGGGGCTGCTGAACAGCGCCCCACTGCGGTCGATTGTGCTGCTAGAGGACATTGATCGCGCCTTCAGCGCCGACAGCCACATCACGATGAGTGGGCTGCTCAACGCCCTCGACGGGGTGGCGGCGCAGGAGGGGCGGCTGGTGTTCATGACGACAAACCACGTGGAGCGGCTCGACGACGCCCTCATCCGCCCCGGCCGCTGCGACGTGAAGTTGGAGATTGGGCTGCTGTCACGCGGGCAGGCGCAGCAGCTGTTCCGCAAGTTCTTCCCGGCCGCCGGTGACGCCCTGCAGGCCGAGTTTGCGGGGCAGATCCCCGCTCACACGCTGAGCGTCGCCCAGATCCAGTCGCACCTCTTCCTCCACCGCGACTGTGCCGCGGAGGCGGTGCGGGCGTTGCCGGGGTTTTTGCAGACCGTGCGATCCTTCGAGACGCAACTGCGACAGGCGCGCGAGCGGGAGAAGTGCGTGGAACGGATGAAGCGGGCGCCGATGCTGCACAACCTCTGAGCGGGAGGCGACGTGCGTGACGGACGCCGCCCTCTCTCCCTCCTTCTCTGTGCACGTCCGTGTGTGGGTTGGCAGGAGAGTGATGGAGAACAAAACGCGGAGGAACAAAATGGAAAGGGTGAGACAGCCCAAAACGGGAAGAGGACCAAAATGGGTCTCCTGCAGAGCTTGCAGGCGCACACAGAGCGACTACGAGTGTAACACTGTGCGTCTGCGTGTGCGTGAGCGTGGTGGGGGGGGGGCGCACACGGCAAAAAGAAACAGAGAGGGGGCGAAGACGCACCCGCCTCCAACTCCTTCGCTGCATGGTGGCGGCGGTGGCATTTAACCCCTGCTCTGCATGTGCCCACGCACCGCCTCTCTTGACGCCCCTGCTCTTCCCGCGCATTATCTTTGGCAAGGCAAAGGTCCAGCCTCACGGAGGAAAGGGAATAGAAGGGAGCCATACACCCACACAGAAAGACAAAGTATGCCTTCCGGTAACGGTTGCCGTGCCACTCAGAGTGATGCGCGGGAGCAGGGCGCCGCAGACTCGGCGGAGGGCCTGAAAGAGCACGAGGAATCCGAAAAAACTGTGGAGTTCACGTATTTAATGCGCGGATGTCCGGTGAGGGTGCAGCTCCCGGTGCGGAAGGTGGACAAGGCACACCGCCAAGGCGAATAGGTCCCTCCTGGAGCTCTTCCCCGCCTTTCAGGGCGAGGGCCACTAGGCGGGCACGCCCGTGCGGCGCCCGTAGCTCACGGAGGGGGAGGGCAACTGCCAGCGGGGAAAGCAGGAATGACAGTACCATGGCAACGAAGTTGCGAACGAGGAAAGTAGGGGAGGATGAGGATAAATGGGGCAAAGAGGTAAATGTACACCCCTGTAAATATACATGTATCTGCGTCGGGGAGTGTGTGCTGCCATGAGTACGTCGGACGCGGCGTTAAATCATAGTTTTGGGTTTGTTTGTTTGTTAGCCAATCGCCTTGATTTCTCCCTCCTTCGCTGCATGGTGGCGGCGGTGGCATTTAACCCCTGCTCTGCATGTGCCCACGCACCGCCTCTCTTGACGCCCCTGCTCTTCCCGCGCATTATCTTTGGCAAGGCAAAGGCCCAGCCTCACGGAGGAAAGGGAATAGAAGGGAGCCATACACCCACACAGAAAGACAAAGTATGCCTTCCGGTAACGGTTGTCGTGCCACTCAGCGCCGTGCGCGGGAGCAGGCCAAGCAGCAGAAGCAGGGCGCCGCACACTCGGCGGAGGACCGGAAAAAGCACGAGGAATCAAAGACAGCCGTGCAGTGTACAGTCTGCCTGCAGGGATTTCCACGGACGGTGCGGCTCCCGGAGCTGCAGCAGCACCTGGAATCCCGCCACGCCAGGGCGAATAAGTCCCTCCTGGAGCTCTTCCCCGCCTTTCAGGGCGAGGGCCACTAGGCGGGCACGCCCGTGCGGCGCCCGTAGCTCACGGAGGGGGGAGGGCAACTGCCAGCGGGGAAGGCAGGAATGACAGTACCATGGCAACGAAGTTGCGAACGAGGAACGTAAAGGAGGATGAGGATAAATGGGGCAAAGAGGTAAATGTACGCCCCTGTAAATATACATGTATCTGCGTCGGGGAGTGTGTGCTGCAGGCCGCCGCGGCGCTGCTGGAACTGAACAAGAAGGTCGCCATTGCGCTGGACGGCTGCGGCAGTCAGAAGGAGGGGGACCACCGCACCGCCATTCAGCTGCTGCAGTCGTGGTCGCGCGACGGGTGTTACGTCTCCACGTCGGAGTCTATCCTGATGCAGCTGCTGCAGGACGCGGGGGATCCCTTGTTTAAGACCGTCGCGCCGATCATGAAGCAGAAGCATCCAAAGCCTTTCTGAGGGCAGTGAAGGAAAAAAAATTCTCTTTGCTTTGTTTTTGCGTGGGCTGGCCCCCGCGTGTATGGATCGACTACTTGTTTTTTTTATTTGATAACTGCAAGCGTTGCTGGGTTTAAGCCGCCGTCTGTTCTGGTTTTTCCCCTGCATGTGTCGGCGTGCAGGGGCGGGGCGGCACACACTCGCGTGCGGGCAGGCATTGCGAGGCCGCAGCCGCCTGCGCCCACCTTCTTCTTTTTCTTCCCCACCGCTCTAATGTTTCCCTGCCGCTGCCGCCGCGCAGAGGGTGAAGCCACAGACAGGCAGGAACAAGAAGGCACTGCGGGCGCCAACAAAGACAAAGTAACAGGGACGCAGGCAGTGCTCTTGAGCGAGAATGTCGCGGTTGGTGAAGCACTACAGCTCCTGCAAGACGGCGTTTTTCTGCTGCGATATCCAAGAGAAGTTGGTGCCGCTTGTGGCAAACTTCGACAACTGTGCTTTTGTCGCCAACCGCTTTGCCGCACTGCACACTGCCCTGGGCCCGGCGCACAGCCTGTACGTCGTGGCGGAGCAGTACCCGAAGGGACTGGGGCCGACGGCGGCGGGCATCCAACTCCCCACAGACGCACACGTCTTCCCCAAGTTGCAAAGCCCGATGCTGGTGCCGGAGGTAACGGCCCTGGTTGACGTGCCGGAGGTGGAGCAGGTCGTGCTGTGGGGCGCCGAGACGCACGTGTGTGTGCTGCAGACCGCCGCGGCGCTGCTGGAACTGAACAAGAAGGTCGCCATTGCGCTGGACGGCTGCGGCAGCCAGAAGGAGGGGGACCATCGCACCGCCATTCAGCTGCTGCAGTCGTGGTCGCGCGACGGGTGTTACGTCTCCACGTCGGAGTCTATCCTGATGCAGCTGCTGCAGGACGCGGGGGATCCCTTGTTTAAGACCGTCGCGCCGATCATGAAGCAGAAGCATCCAAAGCCTTTCTGAGGGCAGTGAAGGAAAAAAAATTCTCTTTGTTTTGTTTTTGCGTGGGCTGGCCCCCGCGTGTATGGATCGACTACTTGTTTTTTTTATTTGATAACTGCAAGCGTTGCTGGGTTGAAGCCGCCGTCTGTTCTGGTTTTTCCCCTGCATGTGTCGGCGTGCAGGGGCGGGGCGGCACACACTCGCGTGCGGGCAGGCATTGCGAGGCCGCAGCCGCAGTCGCCTGCGCCCACCTTCTTCTTTTTCTTCCCCACCGCTCTAATATTTCCCTGCCGCTGCCGCCGCGCAGAGGGTGAAGCCACAGACAGGCAGGAACAAGAAGGCACTGCGGGCGCCAACAAAGACAAAGTAACAGGGACGCAGGAAGGAGTGAAATAACGCAACGCGTGGCGAGTGGGACACGGCGTTTTCATCGTCTTTCCGCGCGTGCGTGCGTGCGTGCGTGTGCGGATGTTCACACGGCTCTCGGCGTCGCTGCGGCGGGGCCACGCCGTAGGGGCGGCGCGGCATACGGCCCTTTTTACCTCCTGGCGGCAGGCCAGCGGTGGGGCGGGAAAACGGCAGTCTCCGCGACGTCCCTCGCAGCAGAAGCAGCGACGTGCGGCGAGTGCGGCGACCTCCTCCGACGCGTTGGCGAGGGAGACGGAGCGGCTGCTGGCGCGTGCCGTGGCGCCGCCGCTGTCGATGTCGCCGTCGGTGGTGTCCCCGCCGGCGACGCGGAGACGACGGCCGAGCGACACGCTGGGCGGGAGCGCCGCCACCGCTAGCCGCGCCGCGGGGAAGGAGGAGGAGGAAGCAGGCGGGGACGCCGCGGTGCCCGGGCAGAGTGCGCCGGCGGCGGTGGCGGGCACGAAGCCAAAGACGACGACGGAGACGAAGCGGACGCGGGGGAGGGCGGAGGACGGGGCTCAGCGGCGGCCCCTGACGCCTGCGGCCCGTGGCATAGACGTGCGCGTAGAGGCGGAGGAGGCGGAGGTGGACGAGGAAAGCGAGCAGCTCATGCGGCTCCTGCTAGATGAGGCGACGCGGCGGCAGCAGCAGCGGCGCGGCGCGGCCCCCGACTGCCGGGAGCCGGAGGACAACCTCTGCGAGGAGGAAGAGCGGCTTGCGCAGCTGCAAGGGGGGCGCCGCGCCCACGGGGGCGAAGATGCACCCGCGGTGACAGACCAGCCGACCGCGTCGCTGCCGGAAGACGCGGCGAAGGACGACGACGCCAACTGCGTGGACGAGCTCAGCGGGGAGCAGGGCCGTGCGGTGGAGCTGGCGCTGCAGCGCCGCAACTTGTTTGTCACGGGCGGTGCCGGGACGGGCAAGTCGCTCGTGATTCGCGAGATTGTGCGGCGGATGCGGCAGGACGGTCGCCGCTCCGTCTTTGTCACGGCCACAACAGGGGTGGCGGCCCTGAACGTGCGTGGCTCGACCATTAACAGCTTCGCCGGCGTGAAGTTCGGCGATGGCGCGGCGCGGGACCTGCTGAAGTGGGTGCGCCGCAACCGCCGCGCCGCGGGGCGGTGGAAGTACTGCCAGACCCTCATCATCGACGAGATCTCCATGATGGACCCCGAGCTGCTCGACAAGTTGGACTTCGTCGCCCGCGCAATACGCCGCCGCGCGGACGAGCCGTTCGGCGGCATTCACGTCATCCTCTGCGGGGACTTCCTGCAGCTGCCGCCCATTCCGCCGCGCCAAGGCCTGTGGTCCCAGCCGCAGCCGCAGGGCGAGGCCGCGGCGACGGACCGGGCCGAGGCCGGCGAAGCGGCGGAGGCGCGGCCCCAGAAGCGGTACTGCTTCGAGGGGGAGGCGTGGCGGGCGCTGGGGCTGACGACGGTGGTGTTGCAGCAGAAGTTCCGACAGAGCGAGGACGCCGACTTCCAGCGCGTCCTCGACGACGTGCGGCTCGGGGTGCTCTCGGCGGAGACGCATGCGATGCTCATGTCCCGCGCCGTCGCGGGGGCGACGAGAGCGAAGCCCCGGATAAGCGGCCGCCACGCCGACTCCCCGCACGATGCGGCGCCGGCGGAGGGGGACGGCGAGAGGTACGTGCGGCTCTGCGCCACGAACAAGGAGGTGGAGGCCCGCAACGCAAAGTACTTCGCCGCACTGGAGCCGCAGGCGCGCTACGCCGGCGATGCGAACGATGACGGGGAGGAGTTGGAAGATGATGTGCGTCCCCTGCAGGTTTACCGCGCGCTCGACAACTACGCCGAGGACGACGCCGCCCCCGGCCCGCCGTCGTGGGTGAAGTTCGAGGACAGCACCCTGCCCACGGAGCTGGAGCTGAAGGTGGGCGCCCGTGTGATGCTGCTGCAGAACATATCACTCCACCTGGGGCTGGTGAACGGGTCGGTTGGCGAGGTGACCGGCTTTCTGCACCCGCTGGAGCTTGTCGAGCTCGTCCTGCGGGCGCCCCGTGAGCGGCACCACGTCTCCGCCCGCGGGCAGGATCTGCTGCGCCGCGGTGGCTTCCCCACAATCAACGATGCCTTTCGCTGCGTGGACACGTCACTGGGGCAGTCGCTTTTTTGGTCGCTGCGCCAGCGCGGTCTGCGGCAGCCGGCGGAGGTGAGCTACGGCAGCGTCTACGGCAACGCACACCACCGGGAACTGCAGCAGCTCGTCGGCGTCTCGCCGCGGGCCTCCGTGCACCCGCTGGAGCTCTACCTTGGCGGCATCCCGCCGCCGCAGCTGCGCCGCACCCGACTGCCGGTGGTGAAGCTGGACCTGCAGCCGCAACACCTCCCCCTCGGCACCGGTGCGGCGGCGGGGACAGGCGGCGTGCGTCTGCCGCGGCACGTCTACGCGTTTGTGTCGCCCTACTCTCACCGGTGGTACATGGGCGATCAGGTGGTCGCGACGCGCACGCAGGTCCCGCTGCGGCAGGCCTGGGCCATCACGGTGCACAAGGCCCAGGGACTCACCATCTCTCACGTGGAGGTTGCGATGCACCGCTTCTTTTCACCCGGCCAGGCGTACGTCGCACTGAGCCGCGGCACGCAGCTGGAGAACATCCGCCTGCTGAACTTCAAGGAAAACAGCATCCGCGCCTGCCCCGTCGCAAAGGGCTTTTACGCCGCGCTAGCGACCGCAGAGCGGGGCGTGGACGAGGCTGACGTCTGCGTGGACTGACGCTGGCGAGGGGCAGAGCCGCGGTTCGCCCCACCGCCGTGTAGGACTGGGGCGAGTGCGCACTGCGGCACGGAAAAGAACACGTACGGCACAAGAGAAGGAAAAAAAAACGATAAGAAGAATTTTAAAAAAAAAAAAGATATGCACTTTGCCCGTTGGTTGTTTTTCATTTATTTATATTACATAGAGCGGGAGGGGCGTGCATAGACACACATGGATGGAAGGAGCGAAGGAGGGAAATTAGCCGAGGGAAGGTTTTTGCGTGTACATATGTGCACCGTACAATCATCGCTTCTTTTTTACTTCTAGCCAGTTGCACACGCCCACGCAAATACATATATACATATATTTATACTTTTCTGCTGAAGCCGGACCAGGCTCTTCTGCGGCGGTGGACTTTGCGCAGATAAGAATATATACACATAGAAGGTACATACGAAGCGGCCGGCGCCCGGCCACGGCTCGTGCCAGTTGGGACGCCCAGCCGTTTGACTTTTGTGTGTGGGGGAGAGCGAGAGCGGAAGCGAGCTACAGCAAGAAGAAAAAAAAAAAAGATGGGGCCTCTTCA